>NC_080417.1:151101752-151401752 GCF_029873635.1 Malania oleifera | reverse complement strand
ATATCAAATGATGCAGGGGCAACATCAAGGATCTACAGCCATGGCAGAGATTAGAAGAAATTGAAAAAAGGAAGGGCGAGAGAGGACGGATAAGATACAAGGGGGAAACTCATGTTCACTTCAATTGAAATTCAAAAACAACTACCTAGAACATGGCTTTCACACACTACTTATAAAAAAGCCTCTAAACATGTGAAATTACATATATACCCCTAAAAAACATTATATCACAAACATACCCCTTGATACACAAAGATTACAAAAAAAGCCCCCAAACACACATAATTCTATACTAATTAAATTAAACCCAAAAGAATCTACTAACTAAAGGCAACAATCCCTTAGCAAATCTTCTTAATTATTCTCCAACATGGATGAAGGGTCTTGCTTCCTGTCCTACACCACTAGTGTTACAAGATTTAGGTTGCTCCTGATGCTATAAGCTTTTATGTTGAGTGCATGGAGTTGGGGCATGCCAAAGCTTTGGAAGGTTCATAAAGGGATTTCATTAGGCCCACATCTTAGAACAGTTGTACTCTTCTTCTACTTTTTTTCTCCGGTTTGAAATTTCAGAGCCTGTTCATTTGTGAGAAAGTCACTTCATTTTTTATTTTAACTTTTCAAACATTTAAAATATTTACCAAAATGCCACCATGTTTTCCAGTTTTCAACAATATGAATTGAAAACTGAAAAATATCAAAAAGTTATTTTCCATGAATTCCACACAAATGTTGGAAAATTTTTAGAAACAACTAGAAAACAAGATGGCATTTTTTAAAGTTCGAAAAAATTAAACTTGAAAACAAAAACATTTTTCCTCAAGTGGGCAGGCCTTTAGCATGCCTCCTTCCCAAAAATAAAACAAGATAAAATTGCATGCTATTGTAACAATTATATTTCCTTCCATTATGCAGTTATAGGATGCACTGTCACACTCCCCTTTTAGAGTACAATTACTATGCAAGTCCCATGTATGAGACGTCATTTCACTTCTTCAATGATGCAATTGGACATACAGATGTTGATTCTCGAAAATTGGAAGTGTGTGGAATTGGACAAGACTCAATTGGATGCCCCCAAGATCAATAGGAATGAAAATCATTATGCCAGATGAGAAATTTGAAATTAGAATCAAATAGCAGGGCAAATCATGTGCACACCACAGAGTCACACGTGTACATCCATATTATATATTCACTAAGCATATGTGTGTGAGCAAGTGTTTGAAGAGGGAACAAAACTGTTTAACTAATTATTCTTGCTCTGTTAGAAAAATATTTTGCAACAGCTTTAACATAAAATAATTTCTCTGCACAAGTAGAAAAGTGCAACATGATTTAACAGCATTTAGGTACAAATTCAACTTAGAAGTGGAGTACATTTCTCAAAACCAATACGATCCACAAATTTTTGGATTAAGTTATTCTTTTAAAGTGAGTTATGAGGTTGACTTACCTATGGCCTCTGATGGAGTTATTGGGAAGTCCGACAGCACACCATCAACAGAGAATTCACCATTGTCCATGAAAGACAAATATTCGGCCACAGGGTCATAACTAAAGTTGTAGCTAAAAGGAACATCATTCGCAAAATCTGATGCAAAGACTTCTAGACCTGCCTTATGAGCATCAACCACAAGAGAGGTACGAGTTTGTAAATATAGGCTCTCATCCACAGGCCATATGTAACCCTTAGGAACAAGAATTCCAGAGGCAAATGTCCTCACAAATGTAAGATTTTGTAAGAGAGAACCATAGGTCTGGTTAGTAAAAGGCTCAGTTTCATCTTTTCCCAGAAACCGGAAGACTAGTTTTGTGATGCTTGGCTTTCGTGCTTCGATACTGCGAAGAAAATTCACCTCTGGTGATGATATATATTTAACAACAACACTTCTAAATATTGAAAGTACAAAGCTCCTCATACTCAAATTGTTCTGTCGAAAGAACTCATCATGCTGCAAAAGAAGTATTACACCAACTTTGAGAAAAATGATACACTAAAAGAATGCATTATAATGTGTAAAAGCAAGCAACTAAAATTCGATCCTTGCCTGAATATTCAACCATAAGCCCGGTGGTTTCATTGTAGCCACATTTTCAACAGTCATAATTGGGAACTGACTGTCGTCAAACTTGCTAGATCGAGAATAAACTGCTTGTGTCACTGAGCAAATAACAAAAAAAACTGTCAGTTCCTAAAAATGTTTTGCACCCTATACTGCAGGGAGAAGAAGAGTATAATAACCAGCATTCAGCAAACAGAAAAAGTGTGTTAGCGCCAATGTTTCCTGCTGAATTATTATCCTTAGGATATTTCATTCTTTGAAACTAATTGTTATGGTCGTGGGAAAATTAACTTAGTTTATTATTATATGATACTGTAGTTACAATTTTAATTATTCATGGAATTATTTTTCCAAATTCGGTAAGGCTAAAGTTTATCCAAGTCGCATTTATTAAATATATTCTAGCTTGAAACCTTGATTAGTTGCATTCAATGAAGCAAAAAGTTGGCTGTTACAAAAGTCTTGAATATTTTACATTGCAAATATTCTTGTCCAAATGTGCATTCACAGTTTCGATATGTCCACAATCTCAAATTGTATTGATCATGGTTTTGAAAACAAGACCAGACCGGCCGGTTCAACCCAATTTTTGACAGGACTGGGCACATGTCGAGTCTAGGTCAAAGATACAAACTTGAAATGGCGCCACCCAGGGGCAAACCAGCTGACCCGGTGCGAACTAGTCAGAACTGATACAAATGGGTTCGTCGCCGGGTCAACCCGGTTCATTTATTTTAATTTTAAATTTTTTTTTTTTTTTTTTTTAATTTAAGTCAAAAATAACACACCCTAAAATCTAAACGTCCTTCTTCACTCTTCGATCCTTCCTCCTTCTCAGGCATCCGGCTGCCCCAAAGCGCCCAACTCCCAAGTCCGCAGCGGCAAAGCTCCCTTACCCACTGTCAGATGCTTCCACAGTTCCACGTTGCCACACAGACGGCAGCCCAAGACCCCCTTCTCTGCAGCCGGCTGACTCGGTTCTTCGCCCTTCTCCGCAACCGGCAGCCCCAAGGCCCCCAACTCCCAAGTCTCAAGTCCGAACTCTGAAGTCTGAAGCTCCCTTAGCCGCAGCTGGAAGCCTCTGCTCCACCACACACAGCTGCACGCTGCCGCACCTCCCTTCAAGTAAATGAGTTTTAAAATATTCAAATTTCAAAGTTTCAAACACTGCTCACTGCTGCTGTGTTTTTATTTTTTTAAAAAAAATTATAGTATTCAAACATCAAAAAAACTGCTGCTCTGTTCAATTACTTCAATCTGCTATTGAACATTTTGCTGATTGAACAAGAAGACAATTTGCTGGATACAAATTTTTTATATCAAAAACTTAATTAATTCAACTAATACTACTCATACATTTAAATTAGGCATATTCAAAAACTGATATAAAAGTATTTGTAGTATTTCTCACTGAATAATTTCAATTATTCCAAATGGTGTAGAACTTTGTCTTTTTATTTTCTTTTTTGTCAAAATTTGGGATTTCATTTTCCTAAAAATTTGATTGATACACCAGCTTTATTCAGCCCATGTTTTTTGTTCATCAAGGACGATGCATTCTCCTGTCAATGATTAACAACCTCATTTCACAGCAGGAGCCTATTTTTTCCCATTCCTACCGAAACATATATGAGTCTGTCAAGATTTTTTGAGAACTTTTGACTTTGTTCATTATGTGTTCATCCATTTGTTGTGTTCAATTCAAGTGTTCAATCTGCTGTGTTTAATATTTCAATATGCTTCTTTAATCTGTTGTGTTGAATATGCTTTGTTCAATCCATGTTTTTAAAAACCGTGGCTGTTGTTGAATCTGCTATTGTTCATTAATTTTTATAATTGAAATACTATGGTCAAATTTTTTTTGGATGACCAGCACAGAGGATCGAAATAAAATGGCAACATCTGAAAAAATAATGAATAATCAACCCCTATCCACACCTAAGGCTGAGGATGTTCCTCAACGTGGGAAGACTCTAACCCAACATGGAATCATTGTGAAGTGGTTGATAGGCAATTGAAGTGTTTGTATTGTAGAAAAATATTCAAAGGAGGAGGAATTAATAGATTTAAACAACATTTAGCCAAGCAAAGAGGGCAAACTGCACCTTGTAAAAAGGTTCCAAATCATGTTCAAGAACAGATGCATAATTTGTTAAATGATGTAGAAAATGTAAAGATAAAGGATGTCTCCTATGGAACAGGAGGTTCTAGTGTGAACAAATAAAAAAGCTCATCTTTATCTGCACCTACTTCTGATAAAAAAATAAATAAAAAAAATGAGCAAGAAACTGAGCAAAAGTTTAAAGGAGGGGAAGACAGCTCCAGTTCTAAGGGTAAAGCTGTGGTGATGCGTAATTATTTTCCTCCTCGTGCTTCTCATGGTTCTCAACTATCAATGGATTATCTTTTTGAGGGAGTTGAAAGAGCAAAAACAGTGATAAAAAAGCCTTTTAACTGTTAGGTTATAAACTTGTAATGTTGTAATATTGTATTGACTATTTTATGTTACAATATGTAATGCTGATTTGAAATTTTAGGTACTAAACTTTGAATTTGATGATGAAGAGTGCAGACTTTGTTGTGCATTCTTGTATTGTATTATATGCTAGAGTTTGAATTTTATTTTGATTGATGTTTTGAAGATGAAAGTTACTATTATCTTGCTTGAATTTGAGAGGTAAGTGTTAAGCATATACATAAAAATTCTTAGATATCTTATATTTTTCATTATTCATTATTATGAATTTATATATAGGTATATATAATTATATATATAGATATAAACATAGACTATAACATCATGCTGATATCACTGGTTCGACTGCTGGTTCAACCACCGGTCTGACGGACCCAGTGACCTTTCAGGGTCCGCCACCAATCCAGTTTTCAAAACTATGGTATTGATTGTTGAAAATCTTCATATTGAAGGGAATCCTTGGCGCAATGGTAGAGTTGTCACCGCGTGACCTCGAGGACATAGGTTCAAGGTGGAAACAGCCTCTTGCAAAAAATGCATGGTAAGGCTACATACTATGGACCCATCATGGACCACCCCTTCCCCGGACCCCACATATGTAAGAGCTTTGTGCACTCGGCTGCAATTTTTTTTTAATTGAACTTCCTCATATTGGAGTCTACTGCTTTGTTGGTTCTTTTTGGTTGGATAATTATATATTTTATTGCATAATCAACTATGTAAAATATTTAGCATCAATTAGTTGAATTCTCTTAAAATAATTTCTGCACAACTAGGAAAAAAGATTTCATCCAGATGCAACAGCCTCCAGCAATAGACTTAGACTTCTCATTTTTATTTTTGTTCTTCCAGCTGCAAATCGAACTATACTAAAGAGGCTGCCTGTTGTAAGTTTGTAACTAGACTAGAGCACATTTTCAGCTGATCAATCCCTGAACTCAAGTGTGTGAAATATTGTCATGGGGTGAGAGAATGGATGAGGATGGTACTCCTTGAGCTCTACAAGAATAGCTTCCGAGTGTGAGGAGTGTTTCCTCAATGGTTGGTGGAGAAACATAGTTGTATAATTGGTTTGATCTTCATCATGAAGAAGGTTGGTAGAAGTGGCATTCTCAAGTATCTTGAGAATGGATGTGGGTGCCAAGTTTGAGGTGAATCACCAATCTTCATAAGCCAGTTGTCTCTCTCTCAAGATTTTTCATATCTTTTTAGGGTGTCCATGGTTGCTTGGTGCAAGGATTGGCAACAAGAAGTATCAGTTGATTCCATCTCAAGCTCTTCCACTCACCAAATTGAATGATCCTTTCTTGTAAACAAGATGATTCTTTCCATGTTGATAGACTCCTTGGTGCTTTCCGCAACTTGACAAATATGAGTTCTTTTCAGAAAGAGTGAATCAATGTAGAGTGGGAATTGGAATATTTGATGTTTGGAGAAAAATTTCAAAGCATATGGTCAAG
The DNA here is from genome assembly GCF_029873635.1 of Malania oleifera. Classification (NCBI taxonomy): domain Eukaryota; kingdom Viridiplantae; phylum Streptophyta; class Magnoliopsida; order Santalales; family Ximeniaceae; genus Malania; species Malania oleifera. The sequence continues at coordinate 151,395,750 of NC_080417.1, read as the reverse complement.
CGATTGTTGGGTCCTCAACCCAAATATGTTTAGATAATTAGTAGTTATTATAAGTGTTTAGTTTAATATGTAGTAGTCTTATATGTATTTTGGATTTTGTTTGCAATAAGAGTGTTTTTTGGGGGTTTATTTGTAATTTTCTAGTAATAAATCTGGTTTGAAAGCCATGTAAGAGTTAGTTTGGAGTGGAAGTTAACATGTTTTTCCCCATTTTCCTCACTATGTTCTTCTTCCTTCTTTGTCTTCTTCTTCCCCTCTCCTCTCTCTATCTCTCCTCATAGTTCTCTCTTGACAGTAATTCATCAATGTTGTTCAACATCAATGGTCTGTTTTGCCTCTTCTTGATGTTTGGGCATTTCAGCACTTTAGAGTGATTTCTTTGGGTGGCATTAACGGAATTGGAAAGCTTTCTCATTTTAATAGTTTCAATGCTTCTTTTAGTCTTGTTTGGTAGAAACGCTGTTTCCTCTATAGGAGTGTGCCATTTCCTACTTCTGTACTCCATTCTCTCAATAAAATTTCTCAACAAACAATAATTCAAAAATTCAAGCACAGGACAATTCAAAACAGTATTAAAAGAAACAACCATAAAGCCAGTGTTTTAGTTAAAAAGCATAGGATAAATGCCTCAACCAGAAAAAAGACAATGAACTATAGCGATGTCACTGTACCTCCAATCACTGATAAACAAATTACATTCCCAGTTGTTAGGAATCTGTGAGCAATAAACACACGCCAGAAAAATAAAAGACACCAGAAATTACGTGGTTCGGTCTAGATTGACCTACATCCATGGAGCACACCACAATCCACTATGAAATTGGGAGAAAATACAAACTCTCTTCTCAGCTTTGTCTGCACTCTTCCTCACGCTCTTTTCTACTCACATATCTTGTCACTTGCACACACTTCTCTATTTATAGATGGCTGGAGAAATTACAGTAAATGGCGGATTAATTTGTAATCAATTTCGGCTTCAATCGATAGCCACGGACAGCCGCGAATTACAGCTCAATGCAGCTCAATAGCTTACACGTGGCACCGCGTCTCTGGCTCCAGCTACTCAACAATCTCCCACTTGGAGATGGAGACGCCTCCTCAACCAGTGATAAATGATGTGCTCAAATATGTCTTCAGGCATGAAGACCAACTGAAGTTGAACACAACTTCAGCTTTTCTGTGGTTACCACCTTTGTTAACATATCTGTTGGATTCCTGCTACTTTGGATTTTTTCAAGTGTCAACACGCCATCTTCTAACAGAGATCTGACGAAGTGATAACGAAATCTAATATGTTTGGTTTTGGAATGAAATGTAGAGTTCTTTTCCAGATGTATTGCACTCTGACTATCACTATACAAAACATTTCTCTCCTATTTTATTTCAAGCTCTGTTAACAAACCCTGAAGCCAAATCATCTTTTTACTTGCTTCTGTCACTGCTACGTACTCAGCTTCTGTAGTGGATAGAACAACAATCTTCTGTATCTGTGACATCCAACTAACAGTTGTTGTGCCAACAGTGAATATATACCCGATGGTGCTTCTGCGATGATCAATTTCACCCGCAAAATCAGTATCTCCTTGAATTTTCAAATCACTTTTGCCGAAACATAGGCACTTATCAATAGTGCCACGTAGATATCTCAAAATCCACTTCACTACTTCTCAGTGAGTCTTCCTTGGATTTGACATGTACCTGCTGACAGCTCCCACTGCTTGGCCAATATCTGGTCTGGTACCAATCATAGCATACATGAGACTTCTAACAGCTGAGAAGTATGGTACCTTAGCCATAAAATCTTTTTCTTCATCTGTCTGAGGAGACTGATCCTTAGAGAGACAGAAGTGACCTGCCAATGGTGTATTTATTGTTTTGGCGCTGTTCATATTAAACCTCTGTAAAACACGGCTAATGTACTCTGACTGAGATAACCGCAACGTTCCTTGTTGCTTATCTCTAGAGATCCGCATCCCAAGAATCTGTTTTGCAGGACCCAAGTCTTTCAAGTCAAACTCCTCTAACAATTGTTGCTTCAATATTCTGATATCTTCTATATCTGACCTTGCAACTAGCATATCATTAACATATAACAATAGGATAATACAGCTAGTACGATACCTCTTGAAGTAGCAACAGTGGTCGGCATTGCACTTTTGAAAATTTTTCCTCTGCATACAGCTGTCAAACTTCTTGTACCACTGCCTAGGAGCTTGTTTGAGACCATACAAGCTCTTCTTCAATCTGCACACAAGATTCTCTTTACCTTTAACTGAGAAACCTTCTAACTGTTGCATATAAATTTCCTCATCAAGATCACTGTGAAGAAATGTCGTCTTCGCGTCCAACTGCTCAAGATGTAAGCCTTCCGATACAACAATACTCAAGACAGATCTGATGGTTGTCAGCTTCACGACTGGTGCAAAAATATCAATGTAGTCAATTCCTTCCTTCTGCTCGAAACCTTTGACTACTAACCAGGTTTTATACCTCTTGGATCCATCATGCTCTTCTTTGATCATGTACACTCATTTGTTGTGAAGAGCCTTCTTACCTTTGGGCAACTTAGCTAGTTCCCATGTTTTGTTGAAGATAAGAGACTTCATCTCGTCTTTCATTGCAAGCTCTCACTTACTCGAATCTCCTACCTAACATGCTTCAACATAATATTCAGGTTCTCCTCCATCTGTAAGAAGTAAATGATTCACATACCTCCTATTTGGAACATGCTGCCGAGAAAATCTCCTAAGCTCTAGAGCTAGAGTAGGAGGCAGTGATGCAACAATCTACTCCACAGGTTCCTCTGCTTGAGGATTCTCGGTGTTTCGTTGTCGTGTCCCTACACCTTCTAGGACATCATCCACATCTACATAGGTTGTTTCAAACTCTGTAGGTTTTGTTGTGTCTCTATCTTTGTACATTACCTTTTCATCAAAAATCACATTTCTGCTTCTAATCACCTTTTTGTTTTCATCATCCCAAATGCGATACCCATATTCATCTCTACCATAACTGACGAAGGTGCATGTCCGGGATTTTGGATCAAGCTTATTCCAAACATGATCATTGATATGTACATATGCAACACAACCAAAAACTCTCAAATGTGAAAGTCTTACCTCTTTACCGCTCCATACTTTTTCTGGTAGTCTATAGTCCAATAAGACTAATGGACTCCTGATAATCAAGTAAGCTGCTGTGTTGACTGCTTCTGCCCAAAACATCTTTGGTTAGCCTGACTGCATACGCATGCTTCTGGCTTTTTCAGTCAACGATCTATTCATCCGCTTGGCTATGCCGTTATGCTGAGACGTACCTGGCACAGTTTTTTCCATCCTGATACCATGCTCATAGAAAAATTTCTTAAACCCGGTGTCATCATACTCACCACCATTATTGGTTCTCAGCTTCTTGATTTTCAAACCAGTTTCATTTTCAACCATTGCTTTCCAAATCTTAAAAGCATCAAAGACATCATATTTGTATTTCAGGAAGTAAACTCATACCTTCCGAGAATGATCGTCAATAAATGTCACGAAGTAATGCTTCTCAGTTGTGGATGAAATGGTCGTTGGTCCCCATACATCTGAATAGACTAGCTCAAATCTCTCCTTCTTTGGGGTACTGGTGTTCATCTGGAAACTGACCCTCTTCTGTTTCCCAAGTATGCAATCCTCACACGTGTCAATCTTCACTGACTGTAAATCACTCAACTTTTCCTTCGAGTGCATCACCCTGAGTCCCTTCTCACTCAAGTTTCCAAGTCGTTGATGCCAAATGTTGCTAAACATGCATGCATTAGGGGTTACATAAAGAGTTCCACTTTTCTTACTTCGTGCAATCATCAATACATCCTTCGAAATCTTCCATTCATTACCAATGAAGGTTGTGTTATATCCTTCATCTTCCAATTGACCAATTGAGATCAAGTTCTTCCTCAAATCTGAAATATATCTGACATCTCTTAGCTTCCATGCTGATTCATTCATCTTGATCTTCACTATCCCCTTGTCGGTTATATCGCAAGATTGATCATTGTCAAGGTATACTTTACCAAAGTCACCGGGTGTATACTTCTTTAGGCAATCTCTACTGCAAGTGGTATGAAACAAAACTCCAGAGTCTAACACCCAAGACTCCTTTTTGCTCTCCAAAGAGCAAATCAACATATCATCATTTTCTGAAGCAACATTTGCTTCTGTCTTCGCTTTCGTCTCATATTCTTTCTTCGGACCTTTGCATTGGTTTCTATAATGACCAGTTTTTCCACAATTCCAGCATTCTATATTCTTTGTGCCCTGGGAACCTGTGTCCTAAGAAGCTCTGGGATTTCTGGATCTGGACCGTCTAGACCTAGATTTGCCGTGATTGTTTGATCGTCCATGCCTGCTTCCTCTGCCTAGACTTTCTATGTTCAAGGCTGAACTCGAAGTGGAACCATGGTTTGACTGCATTCTGATTTCTTCCGTCAAAATCATGCTAAAGACCTCATCGTATACTAGCTTTGATTTCCCTACGAAGCTACTGATTGCAGTAACAATACCATTCCAACTTTCAGGCAACTAACTGAGAATCAGTAGAGTACGAATCTCACTATCAAATGTAATCCCAACTAAAGCGAGTTGATCCAACAACTCGTTGAAACTATTCAAATGTCTGCTAAAACTTTCACCTGCAGACATGGTCATAAGAAATAACATTTTCATAAGATGTACCTTATTAGCGGCTGATGGCTGCTCGTACATATTAGAAAGCGTATCCATTAGAGACTTAGTGGTTGATATGTGTTTGATATTAAATGCCACAAACTTTGACAACGTCATTTGGATAGCTCCGAGAGCTTTCTGATCAAGCAGCTCCCACTCGTCCTCATTCATAGATCTAGGCTTTTCCTTCAATAGTGAGTGCAACTCCTTCCCAAACAAATAATTTTCAATCTGCATCTTCCAGAAACCGAAATTGTTGTCGTTAACCATCTCGATCTTTGAGCTCCTTTTGTTCAACATCTCAATTCACTGATCTAGAGACGGAATTAGCTCAAACAGACAGCACGGTTGGATCTGAAACAATCAAAAACCTTAGAAATGGTTCAAGTCGTTCAAAAAACGGACCCGAAATGGCTCCGAAAAGCCCGGTCAAAAACCTAATCAAATCTGGTCAACTATAACGGAATATTCCTCAGACTAACGGAATATTCCTGACGGCATTAATGACGCCGTTAAATAACGTTGTTTGCTGACGTGGTAGTGTGGGGTCCACTACTGACGCAACGCTGCCATGGCACTGTGGGGCCTACCTACTAGCAAATTTTGTGGGTCCTAGTTGCTGACGTGGCAGATGACATGGCGGCTGACTCGGCCGCTGACTGAGCGATGACGCGATTGCTGACTGGGCTGCTTACTCGGCGCCACGTGGCACTGACGTTGCTAACCCAGCGCTGATGTGGACAGGTGACGTGGCACTGACGTCACGTTGTCTTCAATTTCTGCTGCTTCGCCAGGCGATCGTCGGCGCGTGGGATGACCTGTCGACTATCTGCTAGCGCATGAAGGCGCGTGGGAGCACGTGGACACGTCGTCTGGACGTTGGCGGCACGTGCGGTGTCGTCTAGGCTCCTTTCGAGCTCCGGTTAGCACCGTTGGTTTCGTCTCGACGAGAGGAACACAGTGGTGCTCTCAAAATGCAATTTCAAGACACTGGACGAGGCTCTATTTTTCAATGAATTTCTCCAATCTGACGTTTCTGCTCCGAACCAGGCTCTGATACCACTTGTTAGGAATCTGTGAGCAATAAACACACGCCAGAAAAATAAAAGACACCAGAAATTACGTGGTTCGGTCTAGATTGACCTACATACACAGAGCACACCACAATCCACTATGAAATCGGGAGAAAATACAAACTCCTCTCAACTCTCCCTACACTCTTTCCCACGCTCTTTTCTACACACATATCTTTTCAGTTGCACACACTTCTCTATTTATAGATGGCTGGAGAAAGTACAGTAAATGGCGGATTAATTTGTAATCATTTTCAGCTTCAATCAATAGCCGCGGATTACAGCTCAACGTGGCCCAACAGCTCACACGCGACACCGTGTCTCTGGCTCCAGTTACTCAACACCACTATCCCTAATAATTCTATACATTTGATAGCTTTAGGAGAACCTAATTGCAAAAGGGACTGAACATTAATGACGGCTTTAAGAACTACAAAATTTGGCATTGAACCATCAATTGTCTAGCTGAATATATGATGTGACAAGAGTGAAAAAAGAAAAAAGAAAAACCAACGAAACAAACAAACAAACACACACATTAGAACCAGACTACCAGTGGTGCATTGCACCCACAACATTTTTGCACAAAGTGGCCATTCACAAGTCTCAAACTTCTGCCCTGGTTCAATAATCATTATCTTAATTCTGTAAGAGTTAAATTGAGTAAACAAGTCTTTTAATTACCACTAGATCAAGCAATGGCCCATCATAACCGCTGACAAGCAACAAAAAAAAAATTAAAAGTCCAAAACAAACACTGGAGGAGGAAGTTAAACTTACAGGAGACATTTGCTAAGTCATCCAGTGTAAAATCCACAGTAAACAATCCTTTAATGGGCTGCCCATTGACAATGTACTCCTTGCTCATATTTTGGAAAATATATGTAATATCAGAAGCATTATCCAACACAACGTCTGGAAAACAAATCCCTGCCCCATCTTTGGTTAGCTGCACATCGCACCACAGCAGCACATTCGATAAACTAGAGGATAAAGCAAATTTGAAGGCATAAAAACTGGAATCAGCAAATAGCCCTGAAAATCCACCCCGAGCAATGACTAAAGGTTGTTCCCCTGCAAAACAAAACGAGGCTGAGTTCATAGAAATCGCTAAAAATCTATAATGAAATAGCACTAAAAATGCTTAAGATTACTGACATCAAAACCATATCAAAACTTCATTTTACAAACGTCGTTATGCTATTGAAAATTGAAATTGTGTTAAACTATTTCCAAAAAAAATGTAAACGATTTCGAATCCTTCATAGATGAAGTTTTTCTGCAAAATAAAATGAGATTGAATTCAACGAAATCACCTTGACAGGACAGCTTACTGCGATCAAACCAATATAGAAAGTTCCTTCAGAACCCATCTCACAAACTCCTTAAATGAATTTGAAGTTAAAACTTGCTAAACCCCGACTAAAACCATGGAAGATCTGGGAAATGTGATAGATCTCAAGATTTTCGACCCGTAACTCGCATTGGCCTTCTAAAATATCGAAAACTACACTCCAGAACAAGAAGCCCAAATTTCGCCTCTGTTGTTACTGGGCCGTAGGGGGATGAACCTTGCAGTCTGCAGACCTAAGAATTTCAGTTCTTCGCCTTCAATTTTGTAAGTGGGATATGATAAGAAGAACCACCAGGGGCCATGGCTGCTGCATTAGGAGCATTGCTCTGCTATCCAAAATCAAGAAAAATCACCCCATAAATCTTTCACTTTTCTGAATCTCTCTGAGTGCATCATTGTTTCCAGGTGGCTAAAAGGGGGCTTCGCAGAGCAGGGCTCATCGTCATCATCTCCATGTTATGGCGCCAACAAACATGAGCTCTCGCACGTTTCAATTGCAGAAGGCCGACCATTTATTTTATTACCGGTCTTAATTTTATTTTAGGATGAAATACAGTATCACTCTTTGAATTTCTAAAAATTGTAGAAAATATTTAAAATTTTTAATTTTATTGATAAAATAAAATTTTTATTAATCATCTTTAAGTGTATATGAAAAATATTTTTTTTAATAAAATATTTTTTCTTTATTTTTGTCCAATTATAATAAAAAAAATAACATAAATTTAATAATTAAGTTAATAAAATCAATTAACCAAATATAATATCTTGAAGATGAAACAAGTAAATCGGAAATACAATTGGTTCTCGATCAACATCAACATTATAATATAATTTTATTAATATTTTCAAATTTTTAAAAATATATAATAAATCATAAAAATGTACATATATATATATAATAATTAGAACACTACAAAATATTTATTATATGCAATTTTCATATAATCAAATGACTAAACATATCATAAAATAATAAAATCATAGTTCAATATTTTTCAATTTAAATAATTCATTAAACATACAGTATTAAAAGCATAAAGCCAACTTTTAATTGTTACCAAACCAGCTGTTTAGATTTTTATTATTGTATATTGCATTCTAGTTTTAAAATAATTTGAAAACTTCAATGATGGTTTGGGCGCCACAAGTTATATGTATAAATACTATGAGACTTTAATTATTATTTTATAGGCAATTTATATAAACCTCTATTTATAGCATTAGACATTAGTTCATATATTTATTATGTATAATGATATTAATAGATTTATATTATAATGGGAATTTGTTAAGAAATTCACAGACTATAAAATAAACATTATTATACGATTTTAGAATATGATAAAATGTTGAGTGACACGAGCTCGCGTGGCAAGGCATTAGCAGATATAGGTGTGTGGGTCCACACCTGCCCCCATTGATACCTCACCAAGTTTGCATTATATAGGTTGTATCATATATCAATTGAACAAAATCTAAATTGGATTACGAACTTGTTAACTTTCTAGGGTTAGAGCAAATGCCTTACTAAAAAAAAAAAAAAAAATTACAAGTAAAATCAAGGAATAAATTTGTCATTTAACATATTAAAAAATGAATGAGGCGTGACAATAATATTTATTTATTTGGGTAAACTGCACGATCATTTTAAGAATTTAACCCTGAAATTATTATTTTAAAAAAGAGTTAACTTATCTCTTAAGAATGGAATATGTCTCGAAAAAAATATAATTTTAAAAATAAAATTCATACTTTAAAAATCAAAATTAAGGCTCACATCATCGGATATAAATATATAAATATGAGTATTTTTTAAGGTACATCTGAGATTTTTTAAAAGATGCGTCTAAAAATTCTATAAAGTATAAACAAATGGTAAAAGGTTGATATTGAAATGCATCAACCAGCTAACATATCTCCACAAATTGCGCATAATTTTTTCCCTTTTAATAGACATACATAGTGAAATCCAAGTTGCTGTTTTTTTCAGAACATGCTTTGCTTTATTGGCATGTGGTAATGGGCATCTCAGTCAATGAATGAACCCACTCCAATTTATTTTTTTTAAATAAAAAATAAATGAAGATCATTGAATGAACAAAACAAAAATTTACTATGACTAGGAAAAAAAGTGTAAAACTTAGAATTGTAATCAATTTTTTCTTAAAAAAATATGTCGGAAGTTCTTGATTTTAAGAAATAGCAAGAAAGATAAATCAAATTAATCTAAAGTTGATGAAACAATCGAAAACCCAAATCAAGTCTGAACATTCACATCATATCAAACATGAATATATTTCTAACTGAGATGAAAATGCGAGAAAAATAAAATGATCTATAGAGTATAAATCCTAGTTGAAGCTCGTGTAAAATCTGCTTATGATACACAAAATTCTAGTTGATTGTATAAGATCTATCACAATCTAACTTAATAATGTTTTTTTTTTTTGGTAATATAAGCATTGCCACTTTCATGAATCCATCCATCCATAATCAACTCTCACAAAAATCTTGCCCTACATTTTATTAAATCTTCACTGTTGTTATTGTTTTGATTCCTAATTTTTCGCAACTAGCTAGTGCTGTTATCTTGCCCGACAAGAATTTAAAAAGGAGAAGGGGGAGAAGAATGCTTTACCGGAAAGTGTGAGCCATTTAGAGGTTGAGTTCGCAGAGGCCTGAGCAGCAGCGAGAGCCGCCGAGTGAATCAGAAGGAAGAGCAGAAAGAGGAGGAGGTGGGAGTCGCGCATCGCCGGAGATTGTTGAGAGCTCCTCTCCCACTGCATGCCGGCGGCGAGCAGCCTATAATGTTCTCTTAAAAACTCAGAGGAAGAAGGAGAGAAATCGATGAAGCGTTTGATCTACAGAGAGGGAATATGGGAAAGAGTGCGCATTTGTTTTTCTCGACGGGTAATTATAGCTCGGAGTTGGGTCAAGAGGGGCTATGCTATATCGCTATGTGCCTGCCTATGCATGCTGGCATTCATCATGGACTTTGAGCCTCCATTATAAGGTGGTGCCAGTTCTTGTTGGACCAAATAAACGCGGTTATCATCATGCATTTCAACTTTCTTTCCTTTATTCTCTCTCTTTTATTTTATTTTATTATATTTTTTTGTTCACCGAGGGCACGATATTTCGCAATGGGTGAGAGATACTCTGTCTCACACTATATCTTTCATGTCATTTTCTTTTTGTTCTTTTCTAAGACACCAAATCAAGTTTTAAGTCCTGTTAGATGGGTTCATCACGTGAATCCTTTTCTTTGAATTTATATGATCATAAATAATTTCATTAATGTTGCCTTTGGTAGCACGAATTTTGGATTCTGGATTTGGATTTGAGTGGAACTTATAGAAAATGCAGGACACTTTCATTGATGTGGGGACATCCTATATATAGGACTTATAAAAGGTATAGTTATTACAAATTCGAAAGTATTTAAACGTTATATTATTGTGTTTGTATGACTCTTATACTTTGTGAGGTTCATAAACAAAAAAAAAAAAAGCATATGGGTGTGCTGAGCAACACGCACTTGTCGACGAGAGTCTCTTTCGTCGACAAGTGAGAGCAAAGAAAAATCTCAGACATGAATTCCTGAGAGTCTTGACCAGATGCTCGACCGCTCGACCAGACTTGACCAGGCCAACTCATTCCCTAAAATCTCAGACATGAATTCCTAAGAGTCTCGACCAGGAGCTCGACCAGGCTTGACCACGTCGACGGTTGCGAGAAAAATTTCAACTTTTGAATTGGAACGTTTGAACGATTGGATATTTGGAGGGAAACCTCCGAAAGGTTGTTAAATAAGTCTTTTTACGCATATTTTAAGATAAAAAGATCATTGTAAACCTTTGTGTTGTGTACTTTAATTATTCATAGTGAATCCTTTGCTGATTGCTCTCGTGGATATAGGCTTTGCCGAACCACATATATTTGTATGTTGATTCTTGTTGTTTTTCAAATATACTGTGTAATGCCTCAAACCCAAAACTGGGGCCCAGAGTGTCACATAGGAATTGTTAAACGTCCTAGCCCCAGGAGTATATAGTCTAGAAGGGGGTGAATAGACTCTTTTCGCGAAATGCGTATTTCTCTACAAAATAAAAACACTTGGCAAGATACAAGAAATTATATCACAATATAAGTAAATTTAAATCATGCACAAGACAAATAAAATGAAGAGAAGGGTAGAAAAAATTAACAACGGTATTTTTATGAGCTTCGGTACCAAGCCTACGCCCATGCCTGGGGACCAACCCAAGGATTCCACAGTCTGCTAAGGAACTCCTTCAACAACGGAGAAATCTTACAACTCGGGAACAAATCCCTATTGCGCTCACCAGAAGCCACAAGGATCACCAAGACACCTTGCTAGTTTGTTTCAACTTCACCAAATGGTTCACAAAGAACCTTACAACAACTAGATGATTATAAAGAAATGCCCCTCACAATGAGCTGATGATGATTACAACACAATCTCACACCACTCTCTCAAGAAATGATTCAAACAAGATGAATGAGCAAGAGAGATTGAGCACTTTGTGAATGAGTAACTAAAATACAAGTGCAAAGTGCTAGGTTTTGGATTCAAAGATGTTTTTCACTAAAATGTTTGTACTAATGATCAAAACCATCAAAATCATGTTAATACAAGTCTAATAGCTTGTATTTATAGCCCAAAATCTAAAGGAGTTGTTAACTAGCCGTTGGGGAGAAGAAAAATTATTTTATTTGGTAAACTAGTCTTTTTTCGCCCATTGGAGTGGTGCTGCCCGTTGGACTCGTCGACGAGTCCCCTGCTCTCATCGACTAGTCACACACTGCCACTTGTCGACGAATACCTTGTGTTCGTTGACGAATGCCCTGAATTAGAAAAAGTCATCAACATAAAAGTTTTGACATTTTGTCTTAACTTTCCAGGAACACCAAGATCATCCTTTTTGGACTTTTTTTAGCAAAAGTTATGCCCAAAATACCGAAAGGTGTTCAGGACTCAATGTTGCACTACAATAGTGACGATTGCTTTGTTTTTCCTTGTCAAAAAGCATTTTAATGACTTAAAACATTCTTGAACAAAAGTATATGAAATATATTAAGTCTAATGAAGATTAAAACTTATCCAAATGAGTTTCCTTTTAAATATAAGATATCTTGATTAATAAAACACATTTGAAAACTCATTTTGATATCTTATATGCTTAGTATGTCCTTTTATAAATATACTTGACTTTTTTTTAACCTTTAGGATATAAAACTTGTTTTAACACAATCGGGACTAAGTATAAAAATGTTCTTAAAACTAGGATGTTAAAAACTTGTCCCTTTGAAAACATATTTGAGTTTTAGGATTCATTTGACAACTTCTTGTTTTAACTTAGAAAACTATGAATATTGAGTTTGTGACTTTAGTACAATCCTATATACTCATGTGTCCTAGTATGCATGCATTTGTTCAACTCTTGCTTAAAAATCAGGCAAGAAACATACTCGCAAGAGTTACAAAACATACTACCTCACACAACCCTTATTACAAATAATTTTACAATTAAGTTTCCTTTGGTTGTGCTTGGGTCTTTCCGAGTATGTGTCAATTTGATCTTTCCTTCTTGTCGTCTACTCAATCTGATCTTTGCCTTTGATCCAATAACTCATATACGAGTACCTGTACTAAACATGATATGCAAAGATACTAAAATACTAGGAACAACATATAAGTTAATATCATCAAAACACATTAAACAATGATGGTGTAGCCACTAAGGCTAACATTCTCTCCCTTTTTGATAATGTCTAACCTATTACTAATTTACTTAATCTTTACATTTGTATTTATACTAATCATGGCTTGATAAGCAAAGATAAGTTTACCTATAACCACTAATGTGTTGTTATAATCAAAACAATGCAGTTAAGCTCACTTAGCCTCTAAGGCTAACGTTCTCCCCCTTTTTGATGATGGTAAACCATTGGTGTTCTCCAATAGGGTGAAATCTAAAGCCCCCCTTTAATTTATGCATATTCTAGATTGGTACTACAATATGCTCCCCCTTACTATGTGCATATCTATAATACGTTGCCCCTTAATTTATGCATATAAGGTTTAACTATATTTTTTTCATATCTATGGAGCTTTTGACCTGCAGTGCACAAGATAGAAAGTTCATTCAAACTAAAACAAGTAAGCAAAATGAACTTTCATGCAACCATATGCAAGCTACCCCATATGCATTTTCCATGCATTTACTTCTCCTCCTCACATAACACCACACAACATTTTCCAAAAAAAGATGACACCAAAAATCTTCTCCCCCTTTGATCATCATCAAAAAGAGAGGTTGTAACGCCCCAACCCTATAAGTGGGCCCAGAGTGTAACACCCTAGAAAATGATAGGCTTGGGAATGAAAAATAATAATAATAATAATATTAAATAATTAATTATTAATTAAATTCATTAAATAATTATTATCATTAATTAAATAATAATACTATAATATACATTAGATATATATATGTATGTATGTGTATATATATATATATATATATATATATAAACAATACAATCAAAGCTTCCTGAAGCTATCTCAGAATCCAGAGATGACATCCCCTTTTCTTCTCATTTCTACTTCTGGGCAGGAGACCTGCGCATTCTCTCTCTCTCCTCTCGTTCTCTCTCCCTCTCTCCTCAGTTTCGTGACAAATTTTCGTCCGATCGAAAATCAAAAGATACCATTGGGCTCCATTCTCCCCTGCCGTCATTTCTACCAAAACGGATTGGTGGTAGGAGCGGCGTAGACGTATCTTTTGGGGTAAATCAAATTTCTCCTTTTACCTCATTTCTTGCACATTATAAGTCCGATTGACGAACGGACACTACCACGAGAATCTAGGGATGATTATCTACGAGTCTAGTAGGACGAAATTCTCGAGGGGCCGTCGTGGGTATAACCCAAAATTTGGGATATTGGTTTATTAAGGGGCTTATTTTTAATTAATTAGTACTAATTTAGAAATGCTAAAATATTGAGCATCTAGGCTTAAAGTAAGATTTCTAAAATTTAGGGCTCGGGTGAGCTCCGTCGGTGTAATTTCAAGACCCGCAGGCATAATTCAGGAAATTAAGTGGGGCTGTTAAATGTTAGTTTAAATGTTAATTTGAGGTACATGGAGCCTAGGAAAGGTTAGATGGGTATTATTTTGGGGAAATAGGTTAATTAATTTGGAAAAAATGCAAATTGCAGGAATTGAGTTTTGAGCGCTAAGGGCGTAGGATTTGGGTCCTAACGAGACTCTTAGTAAGTCAGGTAAGGAGAATAAATTATAACAGTAGTTTTAAAATTATTGTATGAATTAATATGTGAAAATGAGCATATGGTATTTTTCCTAGAAGTTATTATGATATAAATATTAGATAAATTGTGTGTCATTTGAGTAATATTAAATTGTGATGTTTTGCAGTGTCAAATCAACATATTATGAATATTAGATGAAAATTGTGTGGCACATGACATGTGTTGAAAAATGTGAAATATAACGATGTGTATTTTCTGATAAAATATTGAAATGAGAATAATTGATGTGATTAGTAGAAAATAATGAAATGTGATATTTATATGTGAGTAGAGATTATTTGTATGAAAAATGAGTTTGTACAAATTACTGGTATGAGTATTTTGGGAAATGTGGAAATACGTGAAATATGATATATATTATTATGAGATGATGTAATGCGGAAAGAAAATGATGAGAATATTTATATTGAACTGAATTATGATTTACTGAAACATGATGATGAAATGCCAATACTGCATAATTATTGCGGGTAGGTGATATTCCTTTCCTACTGATGTCGTTGGGGAGGTATGCTTAGTATGGAGACTGTGTGTGTGTGTGTGTGAAGTTCCTACTGATGTCGTTGGGGAGGTATGCTCAGTAGGAAGATTGTGTGTGTAAAGTTCCTACTGATGCCGTTGGGGAGGTATGCTCAGTATGGAAATTGTGTGCTGAAGTTCCTATTGATGCTGTTGGGGAGGTATGCTCAGTATGGAAATTGTGTGGTGAAGTTCCTACTGATGCCGTTGGGAAGGAATGCTCAGTATGGAAATCATGTTGTGAGATTCCTACTGATGTTGTTAGGGAGGTATGGTCAGTATGAAAATCATGAATGTGTTGAGAGTAGGAGTTATGTGATCTATTGTATTATGTAAAGTACATAAATGTGAATTTATGTATACATAGATATGTAATGAGTTAGAATGAGAAATGATTATGAGAAATGAAAGAATGTGTTTTATTAAATAAATAATTGAGGCGAAGTGAAACTCTCCGCCTAAGGACTTACGAAGTAAGGTGAGTGCCCTAATAGGTATCAAAGATGGCCATACTTGGCTGCATAACGTGTTAGGGCAGAGGGAAGCTACCTGTATGGGCGGGTAATCTTCCCTATTCTTAGGAACTTTGCGGTAAATATGTGTTGGAAATTATTGAATTTAAGAAATGGTTTTAAAGCTTATAAAAGTTTGTGTTGTATATCTATATGATTATGAGAATGTGTATATCAGTGTATTTTCTCAGATGAAACGATGGTTTGAAAAGTAAAGTGTATTATAACTGAACTCATATGGTCACATACTGTAAATAATTTATTCCTTCTTACTGAAATGTGTCTCACCCAAATTATCTAAATTTTTTCCAAGGGATAGAGATTGGCCAAGCGATAGAGCTCCGAGACCTTAGGTAGCTGAGACCTTGACACACAGGGTGATTTTTGGACTAGGGGAGGTGTAATTCGCCTAAAGTTGAGTTGTTTTTGAGTATGGGATAGAATGTAGCGACCTCAATTTTCTTAACATAAAATGTAATATAATAAGTGGAAAGTCAACGCGAACCCATGGGTAACGGGGACACCTGTCAATCATAGCGGATACCTAAGCAGCAGTAAAATAAAATCTCAATCATCCAACCATGAAACATAATACCTGAGTTATTTACATTTCCAAAATACTGTATTTATTTACAATCTTCTAAAAAGTCAAAATAACACTAGGATCGTATAACAAAAATCTTCTGATCTTAGTTCAACGCTTACCCTTCTAGTAGGGAAGCTAAACCCACTCAACGGCGGCCCTAACCCGCTGGTCTCTCTAGATTTCCTGAAAATCATTTAATGTTCGGGGGTGAGACACTTCTCGGTAAGGGGAAATAAACTAAATACAGCTGTGTGGTAACATGAATATTTAATGTAATTATACATATATAGTACATTTCATATATCTGTAAACATTTAACATAACATACTGAACAATCATATGATTTCATAATAGCTGGTAAATTATATTGCATATAAACATCTGTCGTACTGATAATACTAAAAAATATACTCAGGATGAATAGCTAGTTGGTGTCATGTATTACCCCCCATAACAGGTTGTGCAGCCCGAAGGCGGGATCTGACAATGGCTGGCCGACTACTGCCGAATCAAATATGTCTGTAAGTACGATGAGCCCGCCACACCCTAGTCCATACTGTCAGGTGGACGTCCATAATCTACTAAAAGCCACATCGACTATCTATCTCCCACCCCCTTGTGGGGTGGTTAGCACTAATATGATAATAAACATCTTATCTATAAGCTACGGTACCGAGCCCTTGAACTGAACTAAACTAACATCCTGGTTGTGATAACAAATAATACATGATCATACATAACATCATTAAGGCCTCGTGCCGAATATATTGTAATTACGGCCTCGTGCCGAACATATCATAATTACGGCCTCGTTCCAAACATATCGTAATTACAACCTCGTGCCGAATATATCATAATTACGGCCTCGTGCCGAAATCATTTCAGGTATATACGTTCTGAAAATAAATCGATTATCATACATTCGTCAAAATCATCGTGACATAACATATCTTTTCATAATACCTGAAAACATGTTTTACTCGTAAAATCGTTCATATCATATTACATTTCACGTAAAATAATATTCATGTCACACCTGCGCTGTATAAAAATCATACTTCTTATTCTAAAATCGTAATTCTCTGGCATCTCATATATACATATATGTTTCAACATAATAGCAGTATTTCCCAAATGTACACTTCATCCATAATATACAAGTATAACATTTGCTTTTCTGAAAATAAATTTACTCATAATTAATAATAAATGGGGTGAAAAATAACTACTTTAGTTTATTCCCTTACCTGGCTACTGAGAAAGCCCCTAAAATATCCTAACCTAACCCCTGCAGGATTTCCTAATCAATACCCTGAAACTTGAAACTCCCAGTATTAAACTTCCGTATTTTCATGCGTACATCGTTTCTTATAACTACCATAAGATCAAATTTGGCTTAAAAAGTCTTACCTTAACCCAGGGATGATTTCCAACTTACTTTCACCAACGATTCGCTCCAGAAGATTTGGAGAGAACTTCCCCATGAGCATCGTGGTGGCTTCAAATCGTCGATCCGGCGTAAATTTGGCCCCGAATCAGAGAGAGAGAGAGAGAGAGAGAGAGAGAAAACCGAAGGAAGGAGAGAGAGGATGAAGATAGCTTAATTAAGAAGTTAAAATCCAGATTTTTCATATATATATATATATATATATATATATATATAAAACTGAATTTGTCAACGAGTCACGTCCTTCGTCGACAAATTCTCATTAATTTCGTCAACGAAATTCAGTTCTCGTCAACCAAATTCAGTCAACTCAAAAACACCTCTCGATATTGGAGCTGCACAATCGAGCAGTTCACGCGTATGTGACCCCTGTCTTTTACTGGAGGAGCGGACTCACTAGTAGCAGAGAACTGGGTTTAGTACATAGAGGATATACTAGCAGTTCTCTCATGTACAGACGATCAGAGAGTGTTGTTTGTCACATTTAAGTTGACTGGGGAAGCAAGATGCTAGTGGAGATCAGCGAGACTATTAGAGGAGCAGAGACCTGACCCAATAGTGGTAACCTGGAGTCGCTTCAGGGAGTTATTTTTCAAGCGGTACTTCCCCACTACTTTCAGGAGTGCGAGGGTAGCAGAGTTTCTTCATTTGACGTAGGGGCAGATGACGATGCATCAATATGCAGCCATATTTGTTGAGTTGTCCTGATTTGCCCTGTATTTGGTGTCAGATGAGGTAAAAAAGGCGAGGAAATTTGATGAAGGCTTGAGTTAGGGATTATATAAGCAGGTCGTAAGCTTCTAGGCCCAAACTTTTTCAGAAATAGTTGATATAGATGCAGTGATTGAGAGTAGCCTATAAAGGGGCGCTACGGCACAAAGTCAGAGGAAGAGGCCAACTCCTCCAGATTTTCAGGTAGGGTTCAGCCTGGGACCTTGGAGGAGGCATGGTAATAGTATGGGTCAGGTATAGGAAATGAAAAATTGGACATTTTAGGGTAATCCATCATACCCTATTTGTCCTACATGTAACAAGAGGCATGAAAGAGAATGTCGGAGAGGAATGAAGACTTGTTATCGGTGCGGTAGATCTGGTCACTTCGCACGAGAATGTCGGAGGCCGTCGAGCAATGCACCCCCATTAAATCAATACCGGGGAAATACTGCCAGGTATGTGTTTATTCCCGTACTTCGGGAGAGACAGGGAATGCTGGAGATAGGTAACATTTTATATTTTTGAAGTAAGCAATAGTCTTGTTTAACTCTGGAACAATTCATGCATTCATATTTCTGAAGTATATTTAAATATGTGAAATAATAACTTAATTAAAGAATGTTGTTTATTTATGGTTGCACCGATGGAACTGTTGTGATATGTAGAAAAGTACTTAGTGATTGTCCAATGGATGTTTAGGGAAGAACACTACCCGTCATTTTGATGATGTCTAGCATGTATGGATTTGAGGTAATTCTGAGGATGGACTGGCTAGCTTCTAATTATGCCAGTATTGACTATTATAAGAAGGAAGTAGAGTTTAAACTACCTGGGAAGTAGAAATACAGATATGTTGGGTTGTGTGTGTGCGCCTCGCCACAAATACTATTGGCTAGATGGGCAAAAAGACTATGCCTAGAGAGTTGTCAAGAATACCTAGCTTGTGGGAAAAAAAAAAAAAACACCAGAGGGAGAAGTAAAGCTCAGGGATATCCCAATAATGAGGGATTTCTCTAATGTATTTTCTAGAGGAGTTAGTTGGGTTATCTCCCGACTATGAAGTTAAATTTGATATTGATCTATTTATAAGGATGACACTAGTCTCTAGGGCTTTGTATGGAATGACTTAATGGAGTGTAGAGAGTTGGAATAGTAGATGCAGAAATTATTGAACAAGGGATCTATTAGATTTAGCACGTCACCATAAGGAGCACTAGTGCTTTTCGTGAAAAGGAAGATGAGTCGATGAGAATGTGCACGAGATTAGGAGTTTCCTGGGATTGGTTAGGTACTACCACAGGTTTGTTGAGGGCTTCTCTAGACTGTCATACCCACTGACCAAATTGACCAGGAAGGAAGTGAAGTTTGAGTGGTCTGATGAATGTGAACAGAGCTTCTAGGAATTAAAGCAGTGACTTATCACTGCACGTGTGTTGACAATTCCTTTTAGAGAAGAGGGGTTTGTAATTTACAGTGATGCATCCCATAAAGGGCTCGGATGCGTGTTGATGCAGCGAGGGAGAGTGATAGCCTATGTCTCACGACAGTTGAAAGAATATGAAAAGAACTATCATACCCACAATCTAGAATTGGCGGCAGTGGTTTAAACATTGAAGATTTGGAGGCACTATCTATATGGGGGTAGGTTTGAGATATTTACTGACCTTAAGAATTTAAAATATTTCTTCACGTAGAAGGAATTAAATATGAGGCAAAAGAGATGGCTGGAACTAATAAAGGATTACGACTGCACTATCAGCTACCACCTAGGAAAGGCTAATGTGGTCGCTGATGCTTTGAGTCGGAAATCAGTGGGTTCATCTAGGTCTGCAGTGGAGATTCAGCATCCGATCCTGATGGATCTAGAGAGGCTCGATGTGGAGCTAGTAGAGGGCGATCACCTGGCATTCATTGCTGATTTGATTTTGCAGCCGACTCTATAGAAGATGATTAAAGCAGCCTAGAGAAATGATGCAGAACTAGTAGAGCTTATGGGGAAGGTACAGGATGTTCAAGAAACAAAGTTCAGCATCTCTGATGATGGAGCCTTGTCGTTCCGTACCAGGTTATATGTTCCTGCGAATCCTGAGATTAAGAAGGTCATTCTGGAGGAAACACATCGGTCCCTATATACTATACATCCAAGCAGCACTAAAATGTACTAGGATCTTCGAGAGTCCTTCTGGTGGAGCAACTTGAAAAGGGAGATAGCCCAATATGTAGATCAGTGTTTGACGTGCCAGCAAGTGAAGACTGAGCATGAGAGACCGGTGGGATCATTGCAGCCACTCCACATTCCTGAGTGGAAGTGGGAGCATATAGCGATGGATTTCGTCACAAGATTGTCGTCGGCGCTGCATGGATAGGATGCTATCTGGGTAGTGGTGGATCGACTAATGAAGACTGCTCACTTTTTGTCGATGAGAGTTAGCTATTCCATGGACAGATTGGCTAGGTTATACATCCAGGAGATAGTTATGTGACGCCCCGATTTTTGTACAAATTCTTTTTTCCAATAATAATAAATAATTACACATCATCCATAACATTCACAAATCGGCCACGTCAACAATCTTACTATCATTCATACGACTCGACCCTCATTGGGTACCAGGTAAAAAGTTATTTTATAGTACAACCTAACAGCGAAAGACAGTATATACATATTAGTCAGAATACAATACCCAGAGTTTCCATATACACATATACACATATACACAATACTATCTCATATCCAAAAACAATACAACCCTAGGAAATCACACCTCCCTAGTCTAAACTCACGCTGTATATCAGGGTCCCAGCTCTCTATGATCACGGAGCTCTACCACCTGGTCTATCTTTGTCCCTTGAAAAATTTAGATAATTTGGGTGAGACACATCTCAGTAAGAAGGAATAAATTATTTACAGTGTGTGACCATATGAGTACAATTATAATACACTTTACTTTTCAAATCATCATTTCATCTGAGAAAATACACCGATATTCGCATACTCATAATCATATAGATATACAACACAAGCTTTTATAAGCTTTAAAATCATTTATCAAATTCAATGATTTCCAACACATATTTACTGCGAAGTTCCTAAGAATAAGGAAGATTACCCGCCCATACAGGTAGCTTCCCTCTGCCTTAACACGTTATGCAGCCGGGTATGGCCACATCTGATACTTATTAGGGCACTCACCTTACCCCGTAAGCCCTCAGGCGGAGAGTTTCACTTCATCTTAATTATTTATTTTATAAAACACACACTCTTTCATTTCTCACAATCATTTCTCATTTTAGCTCATTACATATCTATGTATACATAAGTTCACATTTATGTACTTTACATAATATATTAGATCACATAATTCCCATTTTCAACATATTCACGATTTCCTTACTGAGCATACCTCCCCAACGGCATCAGCAGGAATCTCTCTCACACACACACACACACAGTCTCCATATTGAGCATACCTCCCCAACGGCATCAGTAGGAACTTCACACACATACACAGTCTCCATACTGAGCATACCTCCCCAACGGCATCAGTAGGAACTTCACACACACACACACACACATACACACATAGTCTCCATACTGAGCATACCTCCCCAACGGCATCAGTAAGGACTTCACACACAATTTCCATACTAAGCATACCTCCCCAGCGGCATTAGTAGGAAAGAAATATCACCCATCCGCAATTATTGTGCGGTATTGGAATATCATCAATCATATTTCAATATATCTCAATTCAGTTCATTACAAATATTCTCCTCATTTTTTGTGCACTTTCATTATCTCATAATAATATATAACATATTTCACGTATTTCCACATTTCTCAAAATACTCATGTCAATAATTTGTACAAACTCATTTTTCATGCAAATACTTTCTACTCACGTATAAATATCATATCAATCATTCTCATTCACTATTTTCTCAGAAAATACACATCATTATTTTTCACATTTTTCAATATACCTTGTATGCCACACAGTTTTCATTTATTATTCATAAAATATTAATTTCACATTCCAAAATAACATAATTTAAAATTACTCAAATGCCACACAATTCATCTAATATTTATATCATAATAATTTTCAGACAAAACATCATATGCTCATTTTCACCTATTAATTCAAATAGTAATTCTAAAAACACTGCTATAATTTATTCCCCTTACCTGGCTTATTGAGAGTCTCGTTAACACTCCAACTCCTACGCCCTTGGTGCCCGAAATTCAACTCCTGCAATTTATATTTTTCCCAGATTAATTAATCTATTTCTCTAAAATCTAACCTTCCCTAGGCTTCATATACCTCAAATTAATATTTAAACTAACATTTAACAGCCCCACTTAATTTTCTAAATTTTACCTGCAGGTCCCAAAATTACACCCGCGGTGCTCACTCGGGCCTTAAATTTCAGAAATCATATTTCAGCCCCAAATAGTCAATATTTTAGCATTTCTAAACTAATACTAATTAATTAAAAATAAGCCCCTTAATAACCCCCGTTCCCCAAATTTGGGGTTTTGGTCTGACACCCCCACGAGAATTCTGTCCCATTAGACTTGTAGAGAATCATCCCTAAATTCTTGTGGTGGTGTCTATTCGCCAATTGAGCTTATATTTTGTAAGAAATTAAAGAAAAAGGGGAAAATGACTTATCCCAGGGAATACACCTACGCCGCTCCTACCACTGATCCACTCCGGTAGAAATGACGGCAGTGAAGAATGGAGTCCAGTGGTATCTTCGGATTTTTGATCGAGCGAAAATTCGTCATGAAATCGAGGAGAGAGGGAGAGAGAATGTGAAGAGAGAGAGAGAGAGAGAAACTAAATGCGCAGGAAAAAGAAAAAGAAAAGAAGAAGGAGAAGAAGAAGACGAAGAAGAAGAGGAAAAGAAATTAAAAGAAATTGAATCTCCTAAAGCCAGAAGCTTCAGGAGAATAATAATAATAATAATAATAATAATAATAATAATAATAATAATAATAATAATAATAATAATAATAATAATAATATATTTAATTAATATTAATAAAAAATATAAATTTTAATTATGATTTTTTTTCTCTTTTTTTAAAATCCGATTAATTAATTAATTAATTAATTAATTATATATATGTTAATATTATAACTTTTACTTTTATATATATATATATATATATATATACACACACACACACACATATATATATATCCAATGTATATTATATTATTATTATTTAATTAATAATAATCATTATTTAATTAACTTAATTAATTAGTTAATTAATTATTTAATTATGTAATAATTATTTATTTATTTATTTATTTAATAATTAATTAATAATTTAATTTACATTTATTTTATTTTATTTTATTTCCAAGCCTATCACTTTCTAGGGCGTTACAAGTTAGGTTCCATGGTGTCCCAGTGTCCATAGTTTCAGACAGAGACCCACAGTTCACATCTCGTTTTTGGAAGAGTCTGCAAGGGGCTATGTGTTCTCAGTTGTCGTTCAGTACAACGTTTCATCCTCAGACAGAAGGGCAAACGGAGAGAACGATACAGATTCTGGAGGATATGCTGCGAGCATGTTTGCTGGACTTTGGAGGTTGTTGGATACAGTTTATGCCATTGGTCGAATTTGTGTACAACAACAGTTACCAAGCCAGCATTAGGATGGCATCGTATGAGGCGTTGTATGGTAGGTGGTGTCGATCCCCGCTATACTGGGATGAGATCGGGGAGAGACAGATATTGGGATCAGAGACAGATATTATGATCAAAGCTGATACAGCAAACTCAGGATAAAGTCAGACTCATCAGAGACAGGATTAGAATAGCACAGAGTCGGTAGAAGAGTTATGCAGATTCTTGTTGACGAGAATTAGAGTTTGACGCAGAAGATCATATGTTCCTGAAAGTGGCACCAATGAAGGGAATTATGAGGTTTGGGAGGAAGGGTAAACTGAACCCTAGGTATATTGTATCATTCGAGATTCTTGAAAGAGTGGGTCCAGTTGCCTATCGGTTGGCATTATCACCGGTCCTATCTAGGATCCATGACGTATTTCACATTTCTATGTTGAGGAAATACGTTCCAAACCCCTCACATGTGATCAGTTATGAAGCACTAGTGTTGGGAGACACTTTAGCTTATGAGGAAGTGACGGTGCAGATTCTTGATTAAAAGGAACAGAAGTTACGCACGAAGAGGATTCCACTGGTGAAAGTTTTATGGCGCAACCATGCCATTGAGGAGATTTCTTGGGAACTAGAGGATCAGACGTGCCAGAGATATCCACACTTATTCATTGAAATTTAGAGTTGATCCAGTCAAAGTAAAGGGAGTAAGACTGTGTATTTTTATTTGCATAGTGTAACGTAGGATAGGGATAGATAGAATTTCTAATTTTGGAACGTGAATGGTTTTGGGAGAATTTTAAATAGTTATAATCTCCAGAAACCCTCTTTGTAACCACGGTATTCCTTCGCCATAAGTGAGGGTAATTAATAAAATTGAAAGTGTTTTCTCTAAAGATGGGAAGCAGACAAATAGCAAATTTCAAGGACGAAATTTTTATAAGAAGGGGAGAATGTAACACCCCAGAAAATGATAGTCTTGGGAATGAAAATAATAATAATAATAATAATAATAAAATTAATTAATTAATTAATCAATTATTAATTGAATAATAATACGATAATATACATTAGATATATATGTATATATATATATATATATATATATGTATGTATATAAAAAAAACACAATACAATCAAAGCTTCATGAAGCTTAAGCTTTAGGAAGCATCTCAGTATCTAGAGATGCCCCCCCCCCTTTCTCTTCTCATTTCTTTTTCTACACAGGAGACCTACGCAGTCACTCTCTCTCTCTCTCTCTCCTCTTGTTCTCTTTCCCTCTCTCCTCAGTTTCGTGACGGATTTTCGTCCGATCAAAAATCAGAAGATACCGTTGGGCATCATTTTTCGTTGCTGTCATTTCTACCGAAGCGGATCGGTGGTAGGAGCGGCGTAGATGTATCTTTTGGGGTAAGCCAAATCTCCCTTTTTACCTCATTTCTTCCAAATTATAAGCTTGATTAACGAACGGACACCACCATGAGAATCTAGAGATGATTCTCTACAAGTCTAGCGAGATGGAATTCTCGTAGGGCCGTCGTGGGCATAACTCCAAATTTGGGATATGGGGTTATTAAGGGGCTTATTTTTAATTAATTAGTATTAATTTAGAAATGCTAAAATATTGAGCATCTGGGGTTGAAATAGGATTTCTGAAATTTAGGGACCGGATGAGCTACGCGGGTGTAATTTCGAGACCCACAGGCATAATTCAGGAAATTAAGTGAGGCTATTAAATGTTAATTTGAGTTATATAGAACCTAGGGAACGTTAGATGAGTATTATTTTGGGGAAATAGGTTAATTAATTTGGAAAAAATGTAAATTGTAGGAGTTGAGTTTCGAACGCCAAGGGCGTAGGATTTGGGTCCTAACGAGACTCTCAGTAAGTCAGGTAAGGAGAATAAATTATAACAGTAGTTTTCGAATTACTGTATGAATTAATATGTGAAAATGAGCATATGGTATTTTGCCTGGAAGTTATTATGATATAAATATTAGATAAATTGTGTGACATTTGAGTAATATTAAATTGTGATGCTTTGCATTGTCAAATCAACATATTATGAATATTAGATGAAAATTGTGTGGCACATGACATGTGTTGAAAAATGTGATATATAACGATGTGTATTTTCTGATAAAATATTGAAATGAGAATGATTGATGTGATTAGTAGAAAATAATGAAATGTGATATTTATACGTGAGTAGAGATTATTTGTATGAAAAATAAGTTTGTACAAATTACTGGTATGAGTATTTTGGGAAATGTGGAAATACGTGAAATATGATATATATTATTATGAAATGATGAAATGCGGATAGAAAATGATGAGAATATTTATATTGAACTGAATTATGATTTACTAAAACATGATGATGAAATGCAAATACTGCATAATGATTGCAGGTAGGTGATATTCATTTCCTACTGATGTCGTTGGGGAGGTATGCTCAGTATGGAGACTGTGTGTGTGTGACGTTCCTACTGATGTCATTGGGGAGGTATGCTCAGTAGGAAGATTATGTGTGTAAAGTTCCTACTGATGACGTTGGGGAGGTATCCTCAGTATAGAAATTGTGTAGTGAAGTTCCTACTGATGCCGTTGGGGAGGTATGCTCAGTATGGAAATTGTGTGCTGAAGTTCCTACTGATGCCGTTGGGGAGGTATGCTCAGTATGGAAATTGTGTTGTGAGATTCCTGCTGATGCCGTTGGGGAGGTATGCTCAGTATGAAAATCGTGAATGTGTTGAGAGTAGGAGTTATGTGATCTATTGTATTATGTAAAGTACATAAATGTGAATTTATGTATACATAGATATGTAATGAGTTATAATGGGAAATGATTATGAGAAATGAAAGAATGTGTTTTATAAAATCAATTAGGGCAGAGGGAAGCTACCTGTATGGGCAGGTAATCTTCCCTATTCTCAGGAACTTCGCGGTAAATATGTGTTGGAAATTATTGAATTTAAGAAATGGTTTTAAAGCTTATAAAAGCTTGTGTTGTATATCTATATGATTATGAGAATGTATATATTAGTGTATTTTCTCAGATGAAACGATGGTTTGAAAAGTAAAGTGTATTATAACTGAACTCATATAGCCACACACTGTAAATAATTTATTCTTCTTACTGAGATGTGTCTCACCCAAATTATCTAAATTTTTTCCAAGGGATAGAGATAGGTCAGGCGATAGAGCTCCGAGACCTTAGGGAGCTGAGACACTGACACACAGGGTGAGTTTTGGACTAGGGAAGGTGTAATTCCCCTAAAGTTGAGTTTTTTTTAGTATGGGATAGTGATGTATTTGTATATATGTATGTTGACACTCTGGGTATTGTATTCTGGTTGTTAAGCATGTATTATCTTTCACTGTTAGGTTTTATAAATAAAATGACTCTTTACCCATTACCCAATGCTGGTCGAGTCGTATGAATGGTTGTAGGATTGTTGACGTGGCCGATTTATGGATGTTGTCGATGACGTGTAAATTATTTATTATGTTTAAAATTTTTTTACGAAAATCGGGGTTTCACACGGAGTGCTACTATTCATACATAACCTGCATATATCTGATAACAAACATAAACTACCCACCCTAAACAGGAACATACGGGTGTATCATACTGATCTGTATTCTTATACACAACAGAAAATATAAACTTTCATACATATTCTAATAGACTTCGAGAGTATCTAACTGTTTCTTACATACATCCATACATAGTAAACGAAATCTGTCATTACATTCCCAAAAAGACAACCTGGCTAAAACTCAGTGCTTATACATCAACTTACGTAAACTAAAAACAATATTACGATCTAAAAATCCCTCTCAGTGCTAAGATCGGTTTCCTGTAGGACCTAAAACAAAGATTGTATATTGGGGTGAGACACTTCTCAGTAAGGTGGATAATATTACATCAATGTGTGACAACATGAGTTTATTTTAGTAGAGGCAATTAAACATTTAAAACATTCTCAATCCCGTAATATAGGAGATATATATATAAAATTCCCGCAATAGATAATTTGGCATCATTACAAACGAGAGTTTTCGACATTAGGGTTGGGTATAGGCCCATACACTGTACAATCCCTCCGCTCGGTACTCAAACTTGTGACTTTACCCATTTTAGTTTTTAAATCATATATATGCATACTGAACTCATCCCAGCTTTGAAACATCATAACTAAGCCATCTACTACCCCTATGGCAAAGGTTGTGCGATAATAAAGCTCTAATCTAACCCTATTCGTGCAAACATTGTCAGGCATCATGTTCTCTTCAATCGGATTTGGCCATCACCACCCTAATCCATAATTCAACCAGTGGCCCTTCGTACCAATCGACTACTAGATACTCACACTAAAAAAAACTGGTGTGTGGTTGCACTTTATCTCTCTGTTTTAACAACGGTACCGCGCTTACCGATAATAAGCTTTTTAGGCTCTCTGATAATAATAAGCTTTTTAAGGCTTTTATAGTAACAAGCTGTCTAAGGCGGTTCCAACATCATATTCGTAATTTATAATAAGAGCATATTAACTTGTTTTCATTTCATAAATCATTTATGCAATTTCAGTATCTTTCACAATCTTATTTATTCATTCTTTCATACTTTCATTCTTTCATTCATTCTTTCTTTCATACATTCATTCTTTCCGTGGTATAAACTGGCACACATCCTCTCGGTTTAACCCTTACATACATAGTGTTCGGTATCTAACCGGCATCTCTTTTTTTGTATTTCTTGATAATCATTTGGAACTCCAGTTCCCATAATTCATAAACATGTATTTCAGTTCATTATATTCTCATTTCATATCATATGTCACACTCAGTTGGTCAAAATATATTATACATAGTATATGGCTCGTAAAATATCATTTAAATGGAAAACGAGGATTTCAAGCATCTCCTACTTTAAGTTTAAAGTAAATAAAGAAGTTTTGAGATCATATGCCAAAACCCTAGTTTTAACCAAAACCATAAAACCGACCATTTTACCCAGTAGAATTTTCCAAATGAATAGTCATACCGTACATATAAACATAAGCTACAGTTCTACCAGTTTAGTTTTCTAAAATAACTTATGTAAACAAATCCCCTTACCTTTTTACGTAAAAATGAACTCGAACGGCTCAAAATGGCAATAACCTAGAACTTTAATATGGTGAAAACACGTGACCTTGCTAGACCGTGGATGGGAGAGACGATCGAGACCCAAAATAGAGTTCGGAAAGGCTTTATAGTGAAAAAGTTCCGAAACCTTAGGAGAGAGAAGAGAGAGTTTTGGATTTTCTAAAAAAAAAATGAGCTTGAACCTATTTATAAGTGAGCAGACCCAAAGGAAAACCGGTGACGGTTTCCCCTATCACCACAAAACCGTCGCCGATTTTGTGGTTGACCCGCCTTGTTGACTTAAAATCGGTGATGATTTTTCTCAAGCTCAGAAAACCGTCTACAATTTTTTCCCTTCCTTGCTAAATTCCTTCTTTTTTCTTTTGTTTTCCTTTGTTTCTGTCTTCTATATTCATTTTCTTTTATTTTTTGAGTTCGGGTTTGTAATAACCCCAAAAAGGGTTATAAAAGATTAGTGGAGTGATTCTAAAAAAAAAAAATTAATTAATTAATTAATTAATTAATCAGATTTAAAAAAAAGAAAAAAATAATTAAAATTTATTTTTATTAATTAAATATATTATTATTAATATTAACTAAATATATTATTATTATTATTAGATTAATATATATATATATATATATATATATATATATATATATATATATAAATCTAACATCCTGAAGCTTCAAAGAAGCTTCAGGATGAAACCCTTTTTTTTTTTAAATTTCTTCTTCTCCTGCAGCCCCCCCTATCTTCTTCTTCTTACTTTTCTTTTATTTATTCCTGCAACGCAGGACTCTCTCTCTCTCTTCATTCTCTCTCCCTCTCTCCTTGATTTCGTGACGAATTTTCGCCCGATCGAAAATTCGAAGATACTACTGGACTCCATTCTCCGCTGCCATCATTTCTACAGGAGCAGATCGGTGGTAGGAGCGGCGTAGGTGTATTCCTTGGGGTAAGTCATTCTCCCATTTTTCTTTAATTTCTTGCAAATTATAATCCCAATTTGCGAACGGACACCACCACGAGAATCTAGGGATGATTCTCTACAAGTCTAGCGGGACGGAATTCTCGTGGGGGTATCGGGCCAAAACCCCAAATTTGGGGTGAGGGGGTTATTAAAGGGCTTATTTTTAATTAATTAGCATTAATTTAGAAATGCTAAAATATTGAGTATTTGAGGCTGAAGTAGGATTTTTGGAATTTAGGGCCCGAGTGAGCGTTGCGAGTGTAATTTTGGGACCCGTAGGCAAAATTCAGAAAATTAAGTGGGGGTGTTAAATAATAGTTTAAATATTAATTTGAAGTATATGGAGTCTAGGGAAGGTTAGATGAGTATTATTTTGGAGAAATAGATTAATTAATCTGAGGAAAATGTAAATTGTAGGAGTTAAATTTCAGGCGCTAAGGGCGTGAGATTTTGGGTTCTAGTAAGACTCTCAGTAAGTCAGGTAAGAGGAATAAATTATAACAGTCTTTTTATGAAAATTATGGGTTGAGAAATATGTGAAAATGATGTATGTTATTTTACCTGAAATTTATTATGATATAAATATCAGATAAAATTTGTGTGGCATATGATTTATATTGAGAAATGTTTAAACTGAGTTAGATGATTTACCCTGTGAAATATGTGATACTGAAATGTGTTTTAATATGAGAATTGAAATGTGGGAAAATGATGAAAGTGAAATGTGCAAGAAATGTATTCTCTGAGAAAATGAAGAAAGGTGAAATATGGAAATTTGTTATGAGAAATATTGAGTAATTGTGAAGATATGTATATGATAGTATAAGATGAGATGAATTATGAATTGAGAAAATATCATTTAAATGATGAAATGTGTTGAGAATACTGTTATTGAAATGTGAATATGTGAAATGAAAATATTACAATGTTAATTCTGCAATATGAAAATGAGAAATGTGGAAATACGTGAAATATGAATGATAAAATGCCAATATCGCATAATGATTGCGGGTATGTGGTGGTAAACCTTGTTGGATGGTTATGATATTAAGCACGGTACCATTGCGAGTGGTGTTAGTACAACCACATGGACTCTTGGAGCGTGTGGCGTGACAATAGACTGTGCCATTGTGCAGGGTTGTTGGGCCCCCTGAGTCCGGATCAGGATTATAGGTCGGCTAGTCGTACTACAGATGCGATATGTGATATGATATTTGATCTAACCGGGTCGGCCAATCGCGGTTAGGTCCAGCCTTCAGGCCGCACAACCTTGACCATTGGAGGAAGCATGGCGTGTATAAAAAGATCCTCAGGGTGGCCATGAGTTATAGACGGGATGTTGGTATTTGATACCGAGGATACTCATGAGACGGAAATTAAAGTGGAAATGAAAAGTGAAAGAATGATAAAATAGCCTAAAATGAGAAATGAAAGAAAGAATGGAAATTGAGAAATAACGAATGATAAATTTGAGAAATGGAACCGCGTGAGTTAATAATATAAATAATTGAAGCGAAGTGAAATTCTCCGCCTGAGGGCTTACTGAGTAAGGTGAGTGCCCTAATAGGTATCAGATGTGGTCATACCCGACTGCATAATGTGTTAGGGCAGAGGTAAGCTACTTGTATGGGCGGGTAATCTTCCCTATTCTCAGGAACTTCGCAGGAAAAAAAAAGTGTTGGAATGATCGATTTTGAGAAATGATTTTTAAAGCTTATAAAAGCTTGTGTTGTATATCTATACAATTATGAGAATGTGTATATCAGTGTATTTTCTCATATGAAATGATGATTTGAAAAGTAAAGTGTATTATAATTGAACTCATACGGCCACACACTGTAAATAATTTATTCCTTCTTATTGAGATGTGTCTCACCCAAATTATCTAAATTTTTCAGGAGATAGAGATAGGCCAGATGGTAGAGTTCCGTGATCATATGGAGCTGGGACCCTGAGATACAGGGTGAGTTTGGACTAGGGAGGTGTGATTCCCTAGGGTTGTATTATTTTTGGGTATGAGATAGTATTATGTATTTATGTATGTTGATACTCTGAGTATTATATTCTGACTGATGTGTATATATTGTCTTCTGCTATTAGGGTTGTATAATAAAATACTTTTTACCCGATACCCAATGCGGATCGGGTCATATGAATGATAGTAGGATTGTTGACGTGGTCGATTAGTGGATTTATGATGTGCTTATTTTTTATTATAGAAAAAAAATTTTGTACGAAAATCGGGGCATCACAGGGTTCCTACAATCTCCCCTCCTTATAAGAATTTTGTCTTCGAAATTTGCTAACTGTTACTAAGCATGCTCTATGCTTACGACTCAGATCTACAGAAGAGTCGGTATCCACCCACATAGCGGCTCCTGCCCAAGTTTATTACCTGCCCTAACTTATGGCAAAGGAATACCGTGGTTATATCGTAATGTCTCGGGAGATTATAATATCTATACAAAACTCTCCCGGGGACCATACATACTTTAATCCTAAACATCCTACTTTACTAAACATACACACATTCTTACTTACATACTTTTTTGTTTACCTATCTAGTACTGACCATTTCTGAATAACCGAGGATACTTCTAGTGTATCTTTGACTCCAACTCCCATGAAGCTTCCTTTACTGCTCGGTTCCGCCACAGTACTTTCACTAATGATATCTCCTTAGTACGTAACTTCTGTACCTTCTGATCTAGAATATGAACTGGTACCTCCTCGTATGCTAACGCTTCACCGATCTCCAAAGGTTCATAGCTTAGCACGTGCGAAGGATATGACATGTACTTCCTCGGCATTGATATGTGAAACACATCATGAACTCTGGATAGTGCTGGGGATAATGCCACCCGATAAGCAACCATACCTATCCTTTCCAAAATATTGAATGGCTCAATATACCAAGGGCTTAACTTCCCTTTTCTGCCCAAACCTCATAACTCCCTTCATTGGGGCAATCTTCAGGAATATCATATCTCCTACCTTAAACTCTAGCTCTCGTCGACGAGTATATGCATAACTCTTCTGCCGACTCTGTGCTGCCCTGATCCCCTCCCTGATCAGCTCGACCTTTGAGGAGGTCTGCTAAATCAGTTTCTGTCATAGTATTTGCCGCTCACCTACCTCATCCCAATATAATAGAGATCAACATCAATGATCATACAATGCCTCATATGGTGTCATCTCTATACTGGCTTGGTAACTGTTATTATACGCAAACTCCACGAGTGGTAGATATTATATCCAACTATCTCCAAAATTCAATACACATGTCCGCAACATATCCACTAAAGTCTGAATATTCCTCTCAGATTGTCCATCCGTTTGCGGGTGAAATGATGTACTGAATGTGAGCTGCGATCCCAAGGCATCTTGTAGACTATTCCAGAATCGAGAGGTAAAACGTGGATCTCGATATGAAATGATAGAAACAGGGACACCGTGGAGTCGTACAATCTCCTACACATATAACTCTGCCAGCCTATTTAGAGAATAACTGACTCTGATGGGAATAAAATGTGCAGTCTTCATCAGCTAATCTACTACAACCTATATAGCATTCTGCCCATGCACCGCTATAGATAACCCCGACACAAAATCCATCGAGATGTGTTCCCACTTTCACTTGAGAATATCAAGTGGCTGAAGTGGTCTTACTGGCCTCAGATGCTCTGCCTTGACCTGCTGACATGTTAGGCACTGCTCCAAGAAATGGATGATCTCTCTTTTCATGTTAGACCACCAGAAAGATTCCTTCAAATCCCTGTACATCTTCGTACTTCTTAGATGTATAGTGTAGAGTGAATGATGTACCTTCTCTAGAATGACCTGCTTAATTTCGGCGACATTCGGTACATAAACCCTGCTCTGGAATATCAGTATCCCATCACCTGAGATATTGAAATCCAGCTTTAAACCTTCTTGTACCCCTTCCATAACCTCTATCAGCTCTGCGCCTTCCTTCTAAGCAGCTCTGATTTTTTTTCTACAAAGCTGGCTAAACAACTATGTAAGAACTCGACCCGAAATATGTAGATTGAATAAATGAGAAAGGGTAAAAAGGTAAATTTTGCAGGCTTCGTCAACGAAGCCATTGTTCCTGTCGACGAAGGCCCTCATACTCTTCGTCGACGAAATTCAGAGCCTCGTCGACAAAGAGATACCGAATGTATTGTAAAATATCGAAATAAGGGTCATTGCCGAAGGAGCTGGTTTGTCAACAAAATGTGTGGATGATTCGTCGATGAAGGCACCATTTTGTCGATGAGGTTCGCCGAGTCAAAGGGGCTATAAATATCCTCCTTCATTGCTTAGTTGCTAAGAAAGCTAAAACTCCCCCCCCCCTCTCTCTCTAGAACCAGCAGAACCTCTCCTTCTCTCTTCGATTCTTCGTTGTTATGATTCAACGATCCGACGTTACTGCGTGGATCAGGGGAGGAATCTCTACATTTTTAGTGGATCAAAAATTCGTTTCAAGGATTTTCAGTTTTTGACCCAAAACCGAGGTAAGAGTCCATTTTCATTTTCGTTTCAGAATATATGTAGTAGTAAGAATTGTAGTGAAGTATAGTTCTTGGATGTTTAGGTTTTGGGAACTTGGTTCGTAGTTTTGGAGCCATAGAGTTCATATTTTGATATTCAGGAAAAGATAAAGGGATTCTGTTTATATCAATTACTTTTGAAATCGAGATCAGTAAACCTGTAGTTTACGATCATATGTATGTTTTGACTACTTATTTGAGAAAATCTATCAGGTGAAAATTCGAGATTTTCGGGTTTCAGTTTTTGGGAAAATTGGGGGTTTTGGATATCATCTCTATTTCTGTTGGAAAATCGTATGTTGTATAAAACTATAGTATTGAGATGATCGTACCTGTATTTGTATTAAACTGTATTTCTTGAATTGAAAACAATATAATTTGTTGTATACTCAAATAAGTGTGGAATGAAATGTTGCATGTAAAATGTTCCAGGTTTTGTAAAACATTTAGGGGCAACTAATTACCGTATGCTGATGGGTATAGGAACACAAGTTCCAAAATTGTTCCAAGTTTCGTAAATCAGCTAGGGGAGACTAATTACTGTACGCAGACGTTATGTTTCGGCTAATTACCGTGGGTGAGAGTGTCCGGCTCTATATCCGAGGGTGTGAAATATCACCTGTTTGTTTTAGTTGGTCACTGATGGGTGTGAGTGGACACCGTACTAGCAACGATATCGCTGTGAGGCTTTGGTTATTGCAGGATATCGGGTGCTTGAGTGTGACGACACTGACCGTATGTTTGGTATCGAATGTATTGGAACTGAATTGTGAAAATATTGGAACTGTATCGTGTTATGCTTTATATTGAAATAACACTGTATGCCACACACTGATACAACCTGCTTTCTTCCTTACAGAGAGGTGTCTCACCCTGAATATACAAATATTTTCAAGTCCTTCGAGTATCCATAACTAGCATCCTAGTGTTCGGGAGCGTGGGTGTCAGTTAGCTACGTAGAGTACTTGAGTAAGTACTGATTTTTGTACACAGGTTGTCATTGTCGGGTTTTGTAGACACCCGAGGTATGTACTGTATTTTGGAGTATAGACTATGCTATGGCACGATGTATGGATTAGAAAGAATATTTTCGTTGTGTATTTAAGGTGTATGTATGTATATGTGAATGTGTATAGGGTTTATGTGTACCCCACGGGGTCGAATTTTCATTTAGTGTAGTATTATGTATGTTTTAATAAATACAAAGACATGTTAAGTTACTAAACTCACACTTGGGGCCCATCTGTGGGTTCGGGGAGTGACAAACTAAATTAGCAATGAACGCTTGTGGATCCTAGTCCACCAGTTCAACTCCCAATCTCTCCAAATTCATCATGATCTGATGTTACACAACGACTATTGAAACCGACGCATCTACTAACTTCCGACTTAATGCATCAGTTACCACATTTGCTTTCCTTGGGTGGTAACTAATGGTGCAGTCGTAGTCTTTAATCAACTCGAGCCATCTGCGTTGTCTCATGTTCAACTCCTTCTGGGTGAAGAAGTATTTGAGGCTATTGTAATTTGTAAAGATCTCGCACATTTCACTGTATAGGTAGTGCCGCCAAATCTTTAGTGCAAATACAATAGCTGCTAATTCTAAATCATGCATAGGGTAATTCTTCTCGTACTCTTTGAGTTGACAAGAAGCATAAGCAATAGCCTTACCTCGTTGCATCAAGACACACCCAAGTACCTTCTGGGATGCATCACTGTAAATCACTTAATCTTCAACCCCTGACAGAATGGTTAGTACTGGAGCAGTAACTAAATGCCGCTTCAGCTCCTGAAAACTCTAATCACATTCCTCAGTCCACTCAAATATGTTATTCTTCCTCGTAAGCTACATTAGAGGACCTGACAGTTTAGAAAAACCCTCAATGAACCGATGATAATACCCGGCCAAACCCAAGAAACTATGAACCTCATGTATGTTCCTCGGTCTCGCCCAGTCCACTACCACCTCTACTTTGCTAGGGTTCACTAATATCCCTTCCTTGGACACTATGTAATGACCCGAATAAAAATGGTATTTAAATAATAAAAGAAGGGGAAATGGAAGCCGGAAACAGAAGGAAGAAGTCGATGACATTGAACTATGGAAGGACTAACGAAAAGGGGATCTGCAAGGCTTCGTCGACGAATACAAGGGATTCGTCGACGAAGGCTTAAGAGAATACATCGACGAAAACAGGGGACTCGTCGACGAAGAAATACTGAGAGAGAGTTTGAGCCGACTAAATCTTGTTGACGAAGGACTGAATTTTGTCGACGAAATTAATAAAGAATTCATCGATGAAGGACGAGGTCGTCGACGAAATCCCCTGTTCTATAAATATGGGAAAATCCGGATTTTACTTAAAGATTAAGAAATTCATCATCTCTCTCTCTCGTCTTCGGTTCTCTCCCTCTCTTTCATCAATTTCGGGCCAGATCTTCGCCGGATCGACAATTCAAAGTCACCATGACACTCTTGACGAAGTTCTCTACAAGTTTTCCAGAGCGGATCATCAGGGAAACAAAGTTGGAAATCACCCCTAAGTTGAGGTAAGACTTTATACTCAATATTCGGATTTTTGACAGTTGAAGAAAGTGATATATGCGTAAAAATACTGAATTTTAATTCTGTGAGTTTTCATTTTTAGGGTGTTGAGTTGAGAACCCTGCGGGTGCGGGGAAGATTTTCTTAGGGGCTTTTCAGGAATCAGGTAAGGGGATAAACTAAGCTAGTTTTGTTTTAAGAAAATACATGTATATATATATATATATATATATATATATATATATATATAGTATCTGATTTCAGGAAAAAAAAATATACTTATAGAAATTATTCATATTTGGAAAATATTGTGAAAACGATCGTATGTTGATTATGTGAAAATCTATTAGTGTGGCATGAGTATAAAATGTATGAGATACTGTTTCTGGAAGTGTGTTTATGATATGGATTTTTATGATGGAAAATCGGCGTACGGGCCGTGCTATGTGACTGTAATTTGCCAGCGTACGGGTTGTGCTATGATTTTTCGGCGTACGAACCGTGCTATGTGACCGTGATTTGCTAGTGTACGGGCTGTGCTATGATTTTCCAGCGTACGGGCCGTGCTATGTGGATGTGATTTGCCAGCGTACGGGTTGTGCTATGATTTGCCGGCGTATGCTCCGAGCTATGATAAAATGTGTAATACCGGCGTATGGACCGATGATTTTCATGATACACGTATATATGTAAAATGATATGATTGATGTGAAAATAAATGATATGAGATATCTATGTATCACGGTTTTAGCATATGTTATATGATATCAGAACCTGGTTGGCTTGGTCTAGGCTAGCACTTGCACGGTACCGTTGCTATGTGTCCATGGTCTTCGTGATTATGATATTTGTGTTAACGCCGCTGTACAAAATGGTGTGAGATTGGATGGTCGATGTGGTTATAAGAAGTGTGCTAATCGCCCCTGTTGTACGGACCAGGTCTGGCAGACCCATCGGACTTAAAGACTATATGTTTGACTTGGCAGTGGTCAGCCAACCATTGTCAGGTCCCGCCTTCAGGCCACACAACCCAGTCATATGGGGGTAATACATGACAACAGTTAGCTAACCTACAAAGATGTTTTTATGTTATCATTATTGTATGAGATGAGATATGTTTAAGAAAAATGCAGTATGTTCTGCCATGTGTTGATATATATATATGTTTTCCAAATTTGACGAAACAGTACTGAATATGTTATGTATAGTAAATGTAGAACATAGAATACTCATGTTGCCACACACTGGTATTAGTTTATTTCCCTTACTGAGAGGTGTCTCACCCCTAAATCTTATTAACTTTTCAGGAGCCCAGATAGGAGAGCGAGAAAAGTCCCGCTGATTTAGAGTTGTTAATCTGCCATCTGTGAAGGGTAAGTTTTGGTAAGGACAGTTAGATTTTGTGGGGAATGTCCCTAAGTTTTATTTTGGGATGTATATACTGAGATACAATGATTGTAGTAACTCTGGTGTTGTAATGCATGTTATGATGAGATGTATGTGATTATATGCTTTCTGCTGCTTAGGCTTCTACTATATATATATATATTGTGATATATCCCTGGTACCCACGGGCCTAGGTGGATGGTGACCTGCTGAGCTGGAATGTATGACGTTGATATTATAAAAAATATATATATATGTGGAAAATAAGCAGGTCATGACACACTACATGCCCTAGAAATGCCACATATTCTAACTAGAACTCACATTTCTTCAATATAGCGTATAACCTCTTCTCCCTGAGTACTTGCAGTACCAGCCTCAAATGATGTTCATGCTTTACAGTGCTCCTAGAATACACTAAGATGTCATCTATGAATACCACAATGATCTGGTCTAAATATTTGCGAAAAACCCTATTCATCAGATCCATAAATGTTGTAGGTGCATTTGTCAAATCGAAAGGCATAATCATGAATTCATAATGGCTATACCGGGTTCGAAAAGCTGCCTTCGGTACGTCCTTCGCTTTCACCTTCAACTGGTGATACCCAGATTGCAGATCGATCTTAGAGAAGATTTTTGTGTCCTGTAATTGGTCAAACAGATCATCAATTCTGGGTAGCAAGTATCTATTCTTTACCGCCACCTTGTTAATCTCTCTATAGTCGATGCACATCCTCATCGACCCATCCTTCTTCTTTACAAACAGTACTGGTGCTCCCCAAGGTGAAACACTCTATCGGATGTATCCCTTATTTAGTAACTCCTATAGTTGCTATTTTAATTCTCTCAATTATGCTGGAGCCATACGATACGGAGCTTTCGATATTGGTGTCGTACCTGGAATCAACTCTATGGCAAACTCCACTGCACGATCTGGAGGTGATCCCGACAAGTCCTTTGAAAACACATCCGAAAACTCACTTACTACAGAAATATCCTCTAGCTTAAGTTCTTCCCTTGGCGTGTCTTTCACAAATGCTAGATACCCTTGGCATCCCTCCAGAAGTAACCTCATAGTCTGAATAGCTAAGAGGATCCGTGGTGCGGAATGCACACACGACCCTACGAAATGAAATTCCTGCTTCCCGGGAGGCCTGAATACTACCTCCCTCCTATGGCAATCAATACTGGCATAATTGGATGATAGCCAATCTATACCCAAAATGATATCGAAGCCATGCATGTTGAATACAATAAGGCTGACTAGTAATACTCTCCCTTGAATCTCTGCTAGGAAGTCTCAAGTCACCTTACTATAGACGACTATTGACCCTGATGGTGTAATCACTGCTAAATCATCATCTAACTGCTGCACATTTAAGCCACAAAGTTTGATGAATCCTCGGAAAATATAGGAATGCATCGCTCCTGAATCAAATAATATGACAGTTGTATTCGAAAGTACGTAAATAGTACCTGTGACAACAACCCTAGCATTCTCTGTGTCATCTGGAGTTAGGGAATACACCCTTGCCTGGGCTGTACCTCTCTGATAACCACCATGCTGCGCCTGAGCACCTCCTCTATATGGTTGTTGTGGGGGTTCGTTGTTCCTCGGCATGTTACAATCTTTCATCAGATGCCCTGCCTTACCACACCATAAGCAAGTTCTTGAACCCAACAAACACTTCCATGGATGATGCTTGCCACAAGAAGGACAAACTAGCAAAGATGGGGTACTCTAAGTTGTACCATCCCCAATATCTCGCCACTGGCCTTCGCCACCTCCATATTTCTTCCAAGCACCCTGCCTTGCACCCGAATAAGAATTGGGAGGTGCTGGTGTAGTAACCCAGATAATTATGGGAATAAAATAATAAAGAAAAGAGAGGGAGAAAGAATTTTAAAGGGGGACGCAGCAGGGCCTTGTCGATGAACGCAGTTGGGCTCGTCGACGTGGACGCTTGTCTTGTCGACGAGAGTTTATCGAGAGGCTGTTTTCGGGGCCTGAAACTCGTCAACGAGGGTTATGTTGTAATAACCTGAAATTTTTTGTAAAAAAATTAATTAATTAATTAAAATTATCAATCAATTTAATTAATTAAACATTATCAAATTAATGCATTAAATACACAAATAAAAGGAATAATAAAAAATTAATTAAATTAAAATTATTTATTATTAATCAATTAATTAATTAAGTATTGTTAAATTTGATTTTTTGAATAAATAATATGATATATATATATATATAAAATATAATATTATTATCATATATGATAAAGTAAGTAAAGGAAAAAAAAAAAAAGGCTTACCTAAAGCTTCCTTTGCATATGGAATTGCAGAGAGAGAGCTCCTGTGCTCTCTCTCAGTGCGTCGCCTCCTTCGTTCCTCCTTCACTGTCTTCTCAATTTCTCGATGGATATTTGGCCGATCAAGAAACGAAAGATACCATTGGGTTCCTAGTTCCGTCACCGACATTTCTACTGAAGCGGATTTATCGTGAGAGCGGTGTAGGCACTACTCCTGGGGAAATGTATATTTCCTCTAAATCCTTAATTTCTCCTTAAATATGTCATTAAAGCAACGATCAAACACCACCACGGGATCCTAGTCGTGATTATCGTCATTTTAGCGTGAGTAAATTTTCAATTGGGGTTTTTTAGGCCCCACTCCAAAGCGAGAATGAAATTTGGGAAATTAGGTAAATTGGTTATATTTGGGGGTATAATTATTTATTTGAAATTTATGGGCCTAGTAAATATTAAAATAATATTTTATTTAGGATTAATTTAATGGAACTAGAATTTTTATTTCAAGGCTCGGATGAGCGCCGCAGGTATCTTTTCAGGATCCTTGTTGGCATAAATCAAGAAACTAGGTAAGGGAAAAAATATATATTAAACCAGAATTTTTATGAATTTAATGGAAAATGAATTGTGGTATATATACATGTATATGTTTCGGTATGCGTTTAAAATGTCAACCCATTAAATTATGCCTACTGAGCTTAGGGCTGTTTTATTAGATACGTATATGTGAAATTGAACTGAGGAAAGTGAAATATTTTTCAGAATAATTATACAAGAAATTAAAGGTATTTTTTCCAGTATGTGAATGTTAAATTTGGGTTGACTTATTTTATAGGAAATATATATGAATTTTACTACTAAATAGTGTGGCATGAGTAAATAGAAATGCTGTGTGGAAATATGTTATATGTATGAGATGCAAAATAAACAAGAAATGAACTGAGTATGAAAATGTTATATGAAATATGTTGCATGTGAGTATTAATGCAACCATATAAAACAGTTGAAAGATGTTGGGTAAAATAGCTGAAAGATACTAGGTATGAAATGAAATAAAATGAAAATGGAAATGAATGAAACGAAAATGAAATGTGAAATGTGAACAATGTAAAATGGGAAAGAGCCACTTAAAGTGAAATGAAATAAAAAGTAAAAGATGAAAACGTGAACAGTTGAGAAATATAGAATAATGGCAAACAAAATAATATATTATGGTATTATCAATATTTTAGCTAGTAGAACATGTTACGTTTGGGGTGGGGCATACTCTTCGCCCGAGGGCTTGCTGAGAAAGGCGAGTGCGCTACCAATATCAAATGTAACAGTAGGCCGCATAACGTATTAGGGCAAAGGGAACCTACTTGTATGGGCGGGTAGATTTCCCTATCCTTGTTGCCTTCACTAGTAAACCTTTGTTTGAATGTGTTGGTACGAGATCAATCTAATACTTGAGAGCTTATCGAGTAAGGTGAGTGCCCTGATATGCTTCAGCAGCGACCCTAAGGTTGCCTAAGTATCAGAGCAGAGGGGTGTTACTTGTATGAGCGGATAATCACCCCTATCCTTAGATAATCTTATGGATTAAATATTTTGCATGTGTTTGGTTAGGCTCAGAGAATGATTTCAGAAATTATGTTAACGATTTTCAAATGTTAAATATT
Source organism: Malania oleifera (assembly GCF_029873635.1). NCBI lineage: Eukaryota > Viridiplantae > Streptophyta > Magnoliopsida > Santalales > Ximeniaceae > Malania > Malania oleifera. The sequence continues at coordinate 151,353,272 of NC_080417.1, read as the reverse complement.
ATATTGTTATATAAACTCATGTTAGTCACACGCTGTTTTAATATATTGTTTCTTCCCTTACTGAGACGTGTCTCACCTGAATATGAATTTATCTTTTCAGGATTTCCTCAAGATCGAGCTTAGAGAGCTCAAAGTTTTATAGCATTTTTGGGAAATAAAAAGAAAAAAATGTATATTTTTATGTTAATTTTGAGATGTATAAATTTATGTTTTATATTCTATGTTTTAAGTTTTCTAAGATATAGAAGGTTAAGAATACTGGTATTTGGAAATTATATTTTGGAGACATGTATATATGCGATTACAGGTGGTGAATAGTTAATTTGGATTATGGATAGGAATAATAAACTCTAGTATTACATTTGTGGAGATTATATTTATGTTTTCCGCTGCGTACATGATTTTAATATGTGGATTATCAAGTAAATGAATGAGTTAGTAACACTTCGGGCCCACGTAGGGGGTCGAGGCATTACAAATGGTATTAGAGCAATGTCCAGCCGGAAGTGTGATTAATTTCACATCGCCTGGATATAGAAATATTAGAGTATTAGGTTATGGATGATTTATACCAGAGTATAGGATTGAATTGCGATAAGGTTAGGGATGAGTAGATTAAGATACCGTTAGGAATTCTAAGTTGTGTTTCGTAAGCTTGGGGGCAGAAATCTCTTGATGGTCTTCTATGTTTTTATAAAGAAGTAACTAGTTTTAGAAAATCATGGTAAATGCATCGATAGTGATGTTTTCGAGTAGAGAAATTAAAACTTGGAATTTGAACTCGAATGTTAGGTTGGCTGATTTAGGAAGAAAATTTTTTGAAGGAGAATAATTTAGGTGTTGTGGTTTAACGGTTTGTGATCAACTTGGGTGTTTGATATTTAAATTGGAGTATATGGAAATATGTGGTATGAGGTTGGTTAGTTGATTTCAGAGGTTATGGTATTGGGGGCAACCAGCAAGTACCTCTAGGTAGAGGTGGATCAGCGTGAGTGTACTCGTTGATCCCGACTAAGGCAGATATTGCCAAGGGGGCAGGTATGAGTTTATGTTTAAGATAAATGATAGTTTTATTTAATTATGGATAATGTTGAGATCTATATAATGATATATATTTGATTGTGTGAGATAATTAGTTAATAAATTTTAAGAAACAAATGTGAACAATGATCGTGTAGCGAATTTCGAGGACGAAATTTCTTAAAGGAGAGAAGAATGTAATAACCCGATATTTTTTTTAAAAAAAAATTAATTAATTAATTAAAATTATCATTCAATTAATTAATTAAACATTATTAAATTAATGAATTAAATAAACAAATAAAAGTAATAATAAAAAAATTAATTAAATTAAATTAAAATTATTAATTAATTAATTAATTAAGTATTGTTAAATTTGATTTGTTGAATAAATAATATGATATATATAATATAATATTACTGTCATATATGATAAAGTAAGTAAAGAAAAAAAAAGAAAGCTTACCTAAAGCTTCCTTTGCATATGGAATTGGAGAGAGAGAGCTCCTGCCCTCTCTCTCAGTGCATCGCCTCCTCCGTTCCTCCTTCTCTCTCTTCTTAATTTCTCGTTATATATTTGGCCGATCGGGAAACGGAAGATACTGTTGGGTTTCTAGTTCCGTGACTGACATTTCTACTAGAGCAGATTTATCGTGGGAACGGCGTAGGCACCACTCCTGGAAAAAGGTATATTTCCTCTAAATCCTTAATTTCTCCTTAAATCTTCCGATAAAGCAACGATCAGGTACCACCACGAGGTCCTAGTTGTGATCGTCGTCTTTTTGGCATGAGTAAATTTTCAATTAGAGTTTTTTAGGCCCCAATCTAAAGCGAGAGTGAGATTTGGGAAATTAGGTAAATTGGTTATATTTGAGGGTATAATTATTTATTTGGAATTTATGATCCTAGTAAATATTAAAATATTATTTTATTTAGGGCTAATTTAATAGAACTAGAATTTTTATTTCAGGGCTTGGATGAGCGCCGCAGGTATCTTTTCGGGATCCCTATTGGCGTAAATCAAGAAACCAGGTAAGAAAAAATATATAAATTAAATCAAAATTTTTATGAATTTAATGGAAAATGAATTGTGATATATATATATATATATATATATATATATATATATATGTGTGTATATGTTTCGGTATGAGTTTAAAATGTCAACCCATTAAATTATGCTTTCTGAGCCAAGGGCTATTTTATTAGATACACATATGTGAAATTGAATTGACGAAAGTGAAATATTTTTCAGAATAATTATGTAAGAAATTAAAGATATTTTTTCCAGTATGTGAATGTTAAATGTGGGTTGGCTTATTTTATAGAAAATATATATGAATTTTATTGCTAAATAGTGTGACATGTGTAAATAGGAATGTTGTGTGGAAATATGTTATATGTATGAAATATATGATATATAAGAAATGAACTGAGTATGAAAATGTTATATGAAATATGCTGTATATGGGTGTTAATGCAACCATGTAAAATAGCTGAAAGATGTTGGGTAAAATAGTTGAAAAATGCTGGATAAAACAGTTCAAAGATGTTGGGTAAAACAACCGAAAGATGCTGGGTATGAAATGAAATGAAATGAAAATAGAAATGAATGAAACGAAAATGAAATGTGAAATGTGAAATGTGAACAATGTAAAATGGGAAAAAGCCATTTAAAGTGAAATAAAATGAAAAGTAAAAGATGAAAACGTGAACAGTTGAGAAATGTAGAATAATGGCAAACAAAATAATGTATTATGGTATTATCAATATTTATGCTAGTAGAACATGTTACGTTTGGGGCGGGGCATACTCTTCACCCGAGAGCTTGTTGAGAAAGGCGAGTGCGCTACCAATATCAGATGTAACAGTAAGCTGCATAACGTATTAGGGCAGAGAGGTGTATGGGCGGGTAGATTTCCCTATCCTTGTTGCCTTCACTAGTAAACCTTTGTTTGAATTGTATGAGTACGAGATCAATCTAATACTTGAGAGCTTACTGAGTAAGGTGAGTGCTCTAGTATGCTTTAGTAACGACCCTAGGGTTGCCTAAGTATCAGAGCAGAGGGGTGCTACTTGTATGAGCGGGTAATCACCTCTATCCTTGGATAATCTTGTGGGTTAAATCTTTTGCATGTGTTTGGTTATACTCAGAGAATGATTGTAGAAATTATGTTAAACGATATTCAAATGTTAAATATTATGTTGTTATATAAACTCATTTTAGCCACAAACTACTTTAATATATTGTTTCTTCCCTTACTGAGATGTGTCTCATCCGAATATGAATTTATCTTTTCAGGATTTCCTCGAGATCGAGCTTAGAGAGCTCGTGGTTTTATAACATTTTTTGGGAAATAAAAAGAGAAAATGGTATATTTTTATGTTAATTTTGAGATGTATAAATTTATGTTTTATGTCCTATGTTTTAAGTTTTCTAAGATATCGATGGTTAGTAATACTCTTATTTGAGGATTATGTTTTGGAGACATGTATATATGTGCTTACAGGTGATGAATAGTTAATTTGGATTATGGATAGGAATAGTATACTATGGTATTACATTTGTGGGGATTATATTTATGTTTTCCGCTGCGTACATGATTTTAGTATATGGATTATCAGGTAAATGAATGAGTTAGTAACACTCTGGGCCCACGTAGAGGCTTGGGGCGTTACATAGGTGTTCGTCGACGAACTCCCTTCTTGAACTCGTAGACGAGGTGACGTAACTCGTAAGTAATAAAAACTATAATATAATCTCACTTTCGTAATTTAGTATAAAACATGTCCTATCAAAACCTGGCATTCATTCGTCATATCAATCCCAGCATTTAATCGTCATATCAAAACCCTGCATATAGATGTCATATCAACCTCGACATTTGACCATCATATCAAAACCCGACATACAACTGTCATATCGACCCCAGTATTCAGCCGTCATATCAAAAGCATAAGGTTCGATTATGCAAAAACCATAACATTCTCATGCCACCCGATTTGAATGATATTTCATAACATAATAAATAGCCCGAGGAAAATATATTTTGGTGAAAACTAGGTCTGATCATCTCTACCATTTATTTATTTCAATATACATAATTTTTAGGAAACAAAGACGATCAACCTACTCATTTTGGTTTTCCCCAAGTAAATATATATAATAACACAAAACCCATCATTTCCATGTGCCTGAATAATTCAGAAAATCATATATAGTATTTCTATATCCATATTCTCAATTTAATCGATTTAATTTAGAAAATAATCTGATATAATCTATTCCCCTTACATGTTTCTGAAAATCTGCCTACCACGTTCTCTGAAATGAATCCTAACTTTTCCTTAAACTTGCCAAGGAAAGGGAAACCGGCAAGCCGAGAGGAGGGAAAGAGGATCGGAGAGTACGAGGGAGACCCGGGACAGCTTTAGAGAGAGAACATTCTAAAACCCTAGGGGAGAGAGAGAGAGAGAGAGAGAGAGATTATTTTTCTAAATAAAATGAGCTTACACTTATTTATAGGTAAGCTGGCCCAGAGGAAATCATTGACGGTTTTCTTGAAACCGTCGACGATTTAGCCACTTACCAAATCAAAAATCCTCCTCAAAATCTCCCGGTAGTTAAATCCATCGACGATTTTCCTGAGATTTCTAAAATTGTCGACGGTTTGATCTTAAACCAAACCTTCTGACTAAAACCGTTGACGGTTTTCATGAGTCCTACAAAACCGTCGATAGTTTGGTGTTGTACTAAACTATTTCCTTTCTTTTCTTTTTCTTTCTCTTTTCTCTTTTCTTTTATTTTTCTTTTATTGGTTCGGGTTCCTACAACGGCACTAGGTGTACAGGAGAAAGAGATTAGGGTTGTGAGGGGGGAGACAGGTGAGGTTGCAGTAGCAGCGCCTAATAAAAAATTACGGTGGATCGTTTAGTCTCTAATATCATGAGAAGGTTTGAAAATCATCACACTTTTGAAGTGGTGAGTGTTGTGTATTTATATTAAGTTAAAGATTATATGGGATAATTATATATCAATTTTTTATTAATTAAAGGATAGACAAAACGAAAGTATATACATAATATCATCCTAGAATTAAGGTAGGAATCCTCAATATCCTTAACAGCTGCTATGCCCGCAACCCGCACAAAAACCGACAGACCGGAATCAACAATGCACCCTTTAGTTAAACAAATGATTATTCCTACCTGAATTAGCGGCACTCATTTTTTATTCCTACCATTCTTCTTCCTCCACGGAGAAACTATAGTCCACTTTTTATCGTTCTTTTTTCCAAGTGGTTCAGCAGACGCATACACACACAACTGCTCCACGGAAAGACTTCTCGTTGAGCATGATGCAACGCTCAAAAAAAAGAACCACCAGTTTAATAATCAATGTCGGCTTCCTAATGATCACCTTTTCCTTCCTCAGCCAGTTTGGGTCGTGATTCACACCATGAACTTTCTCCACACAAATTCTCTTGCTATCTAGCATGCGATTTTCAACTCCAAAGTGAGAAATCTTGTTCTTAGAAACATTTTTCACTAATGAATGCAAAATTTTTATATTCAAAATCACAAACCGAAATCTTGAGAAATCATATATATATATATATATATATATATATATATATATATATATATATACATGTATATGTTTTTGGGTTTTCCTCCTATGTGAAGGATGACCGACATGTATAAAATGATCTCTTGGGAGTCTTGGTTAATGCCCAAATGGAATCTATGTCCAAGTGAAAGTAAAAACCTTTGTGTTTAGTGGTATTCCACTTGTTATCTTGGAATTGAATGATTCATTAATTAGTTGGTTGTAACTTTCTTTGAAAAATGGTGGGTCATCTTTGAAGAAGCAAAAACACTTGATTTGGGAAGCTATTGCTACAAAGAGAGGAAGTTTCGTGTATCCTTGGGTCAGCTAAGAAAAGAGTGAGGGAGAGTAGAAAATTGTTTGTTAAAATTTCAAGATTGAAAGTTTCTGTACAATCAGCTTGATCTTTACGAACGGATGGTGATTTATCGTCCAATTGAGCTGAAATTTTGACCAGTTATTCGTGATCTGAAATTTTGACAAGTTATTTGTGGTTCATCCTTCTTCATTTTGACAAGTTATTCGTGACTCATCCTTCTTCATTTTGGTCGGTCTAATTGTCATGTGCAGCTTTGTAGCTTTTGATTTTGTGACTTTGATAACAACCTTTTTTGAGTGAGAAATATTCATTTCTCATTCAAATTTGATTTTACCTTGATGGGAATGACTCATTATTTTTCTATGAGAAGAATTTGTAATTTTCTATTGAATTATGTTGCTCATATTAAGTGGAACACGTGTAAAGGGAAAGCAAGCTGATGAAAATATGGAAGGTGATCTGAAAAAAATCGTCAACGATTTGCATGGTACGTCGACGATCACATTGACGGTTTTAGGCAGAAGCCAAATCAGGAAGAAAATCGACGACGATTTGCATAGTCCATCGACGGTTTCAGGTAGAAGCTAATTAGGAAGAAAACCGTTGACAATTTTGTTCGGCACTGCTTTTTGAAATTTGAACTAAAAAGATCAATGGATTGGGAATACGAAGGCAAATCCTCCGGGAATTGATACAAAAATATTTAGGGAATTTTCTAATCCTTTGTACATTTAGAGTTAGCATAAATATAATGTTACAACCCCGATTTTGGTAATAGTGAATTTCATCCGTCGCTTGCTCTCGTGGAGTAAGGCACATTACCAAACCACGCAAATTCCGTGTATTGAATTTCTTGCTTTTGTTATCTGTGTATGCTTTCATATTGTTCATCGTGATTGCAGCATTGCACAATCGTTATTTCCCCAACATCATTCTTAATAATTATTATTGATATATGCCTATAATTTTAACTAAGGGACATCAATTATAACCTACTATTTTAAAATAGTAAAAGATTGAAAGTGAATTTCAATCCTGTAATTATCCCCTTCATACTAAAAAAATTTTCACATAAATCTTGACGTTCTCTTTATAATTGTGTAGCTGATTTTGTGAATTTAATTACTATATATTTTTTATTTTAAATAATTAATTATCCTACATAGTGAGAAGATTTATTTTTTGAGCTGCTATACCCCTCTTACCTAACATGTAAAAGTTGAAAAAGAAAACGGACGCCGCCTCGCTCAAAGGCTCTATAGCCTCTATTGTTTGTCAAGACCAATAAATAGAAAATAAAAAATTAAAACTTAAACAGAGCCATTCTGAGTAACAGCTGTATTCCCTACCCCCTTAGGGTATAGTCATAGAATTGGAAGTTGACTTTGAATCTCAAAAGGCAATACAAATAAATAAAATATTTCACATTATGTAGTCCAAATCAAATGTGAATGCCTAATGAACTCAATAATAATAATACTAATAATAATAATAAGACGTGGTTAGATCTAGAGAAAATAAGAGGAAAAACACAAAAACAAAAACAGAAACAGACCAATACGGTTATATGATTCAGATGGGATTTCGATCCCTACAAAGAAATCAGATTTGGGAGTTTGGGTGGGGGGAGAGGGGAGGTAGATTTGTACTATATCTGCCCGTGAAGGGGCTAAAACAGCATAAAAAACAATAACGATAAAACCCATTTAGTGAAATAATAATAATAATAACAATAAATAAATAAACCGATTCAATGGACAGCAGAACTTACAGCGATGAAAAATAATGCTACACCAAAAAAACCAGAATCCACCGTTTGCCTACAAATTCTGAGTACCTCTCTTTAAATACATGGGGAAGAATGAACATAGCCACAACACTAGAATTTGAAGGACAGGAAACAAACAATTACATGGGTTTTAGTGGAAAAAAATTTGACCAATTAGAAACAATGCCGCAAAACCGAGAACCTGAACCAAACCAACCATGTGGAAATCCAATGAAATGACAAAATAGAATTCTGCCACTCATCACAAAAAAACCCCACCCCTGCCAAAGATTTCTTCACAAAGTGATGCAACATCCAAAATATGTTGAATGAGTTCCAACAAATCAAGAAATGCTTCGCTTTGTGAAAAATGCTTGTACTGGTTTTAATGTGATGAAACAAGTTTTTTCCTCAAAACATGGTACACACGACCTGCCACTGTCTCAGAATAGTGAGGCAGTTGTCACCAGCAGGGCCAGACTTGAAAGCAAGAAGCCCGAGGCAATTTTGGGCTGGCCACTGGGGGAGACTGGAGCTGTGGCCGCAGACCCATTAGGGCCGGATGCAGGGGCTTTTGCTGAAACTGAGGGCAAAGGTGGCTCCGAGACATTAGAAACCATCAGGGTCGGGAAAGGAGCCTCAGCTGGTGGCAAGGCCTGAGGGGCAATTATTTGCAGGAGACTGCCAGGTTCGACAGGGCTCATATAAGGTGGTAGAACACTGCCCTTCAAACACTTATTCCCTGCATTGCACCAAAAACATCATTCGCTGACCCAAATATGAATATTACGTCAGTTGAACAGATAATCTGATTTCGAGTTTTCCTCAAAGGAAGCATCAGCTGATATATTGATTTACATATGTTCCTATACATATACATGTGTTGGACCATGTAATTTATTACGCACCCTGAGTAATATATTATCCACAACACTGTTACCATTGTTCATGTTTCCCAAAATTATTTACTGTTAGGATAAGTATTCAAAACACTCAGGTCAAAACTAATCAATAAAACCATGAGCCTCCCAAAGGAAAATGTTACGGCATATAAAATCCCTCACCTGTTTCGGGGGGGAGAGAGAATTCTCAATTATTTTCAACAATTTAATCACAAGGGGGAACTTACTCTTGTATGAAGCAGCTGTCTGAGGAAAGTCTGTGATGACACCATCAATTTTCATTTCCATGACAAATGAGTTGATCTCCACAACCGCATCTGAAAAGAAGTCCCATGCTTGAGATGCAAACTCATTGCTGAAGAGTTCTACATAGACCAGGAGATTATTTGAGTGTAGTTTTGGCACAACTTTTGTGACACCAGTAAGGAAGGCCTGATTTTCAGGAAAGACGGAGCTCTTGCTGATGACAACAGAATTAGCGAACTTCTTGATGTCCTCAATGGCTGGCTCGAGAGCATCACTAATACTAGCATTAATTTTGTACACAAGCTCATAACTGTTTTCCCCCTTGAATTTTTTGAGGACAGAACTGTCAGTGGACTGAACCATTACTTTCTTAGCTGTTTGATTGTTATAGCCTGCATCTCTCAAGGCATTAAGGACGGCACCAGTTACATCTAATCCCTGCTCCTCTGCAAGGTAGACTGCATACTAAACAAGAAGAAACAGAAAAGGTCATCTTCAAACAAATGGATATGAAGTCAGCATTCTCAGCTGATGCTTCAGCAATAACACACACCCTTTCTTAATTTTAATGTGAACCAAGTACTTCCTGGGCATGGACTTGGAAACAAAAGATGGGGTAGCCATTATGTTCTGAAAATTCAAAATAAAGAAGGGAAGCAAGTATTTGTGCACCACTAGACTGAACAAGAGGATTTGCAGCAACAGAACATGTGGCAGAACAAGTTTAAAGGGAAAAAACCGCTCTAAAAAAAGTTATGAAGAAAAGTTCAAAGTGGAGAAAACTGTCTCAAGCAACTACATATAAGTCGCAGGCCTTGTTGAGGGACACATTTCACTGACCCAATCAACAATTATGAGGCCAAATTCCATCACATCAATCAACATATAATAGGCCCAAAAAAAAAAGAGAGCAGCAGTTTAACGAAAAAAAATGGCTATGAAAATGAAGAAATTAAATTCAGTAAAAAAACCCTAAGAAATCTGTCACGCCGTCCCATGCCTGTGATACGAATGCAGGGTTCTTCTGTGGTTCATGTCACCATCTCAACCATGTCACGGATATGTGCCAAGCAAAAGAACATCAGTCTGGTGACAACTGGGATTTCAAAACTATTATTATCTATGGAACATGGATATGAATCAGGATGCGAGCATAGGAATACAAATAGATTCTCAAAAATCTAAGATACGTTACGATGAGGGCGCAGTTCGAATTAAAAATATATATTCTCACATGCACCTATGTTGATATTCACCAACATAACTGAATAGATAACTGAATAAGAATACAAGTGTAAGCAACTAAAAGATGTTAGAGGTTATTTATGTCTTTTAGTATTATTATTATTATTATTAAGTGTGTTAGTATGTTAATTAGTAAGAGTAAGGGCATTATTGTCATTAGAATGTATTTAATTTGTATTATAAATAGAGGGCGAGACCCATCTTCAGGTTTGGTCATTCATTTTAATCAAAATCTCAAAATGATATCAGAGCGTGATCCAACCTAAACCCTATTATACTTGGTCATCGTCAGAAAAACCATTCCCGTCGCTTTTCTTCTCAGATCCACCTCCACCCCTCATTATTTCACAAACCAGCCATATACCCAAAGAGTCAAAGACAGAACCCTCTGAAGCCTAACCCCACAAAGCCCGATTGCTGGAAAAGGCCCCATGCAACAGTGGCAGTGTTCGTGTGTCCAGTTGTCTGGCTGTGGCAGGGCTATATCGTCAATGAGTCGTTCACCTCGTCCGTGGTTGTGTTGGTGCTTCACATAGTTTGTGATTGTCCCGATTAGTTTTCATTGTTCTTGTTTGACATTGGTGTGGCTGCAAGTTCGTGAGTGTTGGGATAGAGTCTATGAATCCCAAAAATTTGTTTCCTGCATTGCTGTCACAGATAACGACTCAAAAGTTGGATAGAAAGAATTATGTAAACTGGTCCGCAGATGTTTAGGTTTATTTAGCAGGATTAGGAAAATCTGACCACTTGATCCAATCTGATCCTTCTGAAAAGAAGAGAAAAGACATGTGGATTCAAGAAGATGCCTTGATTGTTTCTATCTTATGGAATTCGATGGAGCAACATATTGCACGGATGTGTATGCATCTAGAAACATGCAAGGAGATTTGGGATTATGTCAAACTTCTATACTCTAGTAACATCACACATATGTATGATTCATCCCAAGAGTACTTTCAATTACAAGGAGATAGGAGTATTCATAAGGAACTTAGTGTCGTGCAACCTATAACTACCGACATTAGTGAGATGTAGAAGTAGAGAGAGCAGATGACAGCCCTTCGGGTTCTAACGGGCTTGAGACCCAAGTTTGAGGCAATCCAATCCCACATACTTAGTAGTGCCAAACTGCCATCATTTTCCAACGTTTCTTGTGTCTTTCGTCCTTCCTCCAGCACGCATTCCCTTGCTCTTGCATCTAGCTCTAAAAGGACAACCTTTGCTACACAAGGTGATTCTAGCTCTCAATCAAACAACCACAAAAACTATCGAGGTGGTTCGAGTAGTTGTGGTGGTAGAGACGGGTGAGGTAGAGGTACTCCTCGCAAGTGCACTCATTGTGGAAAAAGTAATCATACTATTGAGCAATGTTAGGATCTCCACGGTAGACCTTCACATGTTGCTAGTGCAGCCACCACCGAATTCACACCTTTGGGGGCAGCCAACGCATCCAACACCAACTTCTCACCTTTGGGTCGAAGTGGGGAGCAATTTACTCATGACAGAGGAAGAGTATTCCAAATTCCAGTAGAATCAAGCGTCACTACAAGCTTGTCTTCCCATTGCATCTTTTGCCCCAACAGGTAATCCCACAGTGTGTTTGTCTTCTAGTACTTCTCGTCCTAGTCCTTGGGTCATAGACTCCGCTGCTGCTGATCATATCATAGGTGTACCTAGCTTCTTCTCCACTCTTCAAAAATCCTGCAAATTTACCTTGTGTTACTCTTGCTAACGGATCCACCATTGCAATCAAATCCCACTTCTTCTATTTCTTTTCCTTCAATTTTGTATATTCCCCAATTTCCTTTCAATCATATGTCTGTTCGCAAGACTACAAAATCCATGAATTGTTCAACGACATTCTTCCTTGATTTTGTGGTTATACAGGATTTTAATACAAGGAAGATGATTGGCAAAGGGTGTGAAGCTGGTGGACTTTATCACTTTGAGCCGCTATCTCCTTCTGCCACTTGCACTATTGCTGCCACACCTTTCCAAATTCATTGTCGTCTTAGTCATCCTTCACTATGAAGTTAAACTATCCTGCTCCTTGTTTAAGTTCTGTGTCTAGTCTTGATTGTGAGTCTTGTCAGTTGGGAAAACACCATCGTATCCCTTTCGCTTCCTGAGTCACTAAACTGGCTACAAGCCCCTTATGTTAGTTTATTATGATGTTTAGGGTCCCATTAGACTTGTGTCCAAGTTGGGTTTTTGATACGGATGATTATTCAAGAATGACTTGATTACATTTAATAAAAGAACATTTCGAGTTATTTTATGTATTTTTTTGCCTTTTGTTCTAAAATAAAGACTTGATTTGGTTTGCCAGTTTGAATACTTCAAAGTGACAATGATAAAGAGTATTTCAGGGCACAATTCACTACTTATATGACTCAGTTCCATCAATCATCCTGTGTCCACACTTCTCAACAAAATGGGTTGCTGAGAGGGAAAATAGACTTCTTGAAATCACTCGCACCTTACTTTATCAAATGCATGTAACTAAAGTGTTTTGGAGTAATGTTGTACTTACTTCTTGCTATCTTATCAACATGATGCCATCTTCTATTTTTGGTGGTAAAATTCCCTACTCCATTCTCTTTCTCAACTAACTTTCTTCCTTCGCCTAATCTTCCATATTTTACTTTGTTGTCCTTGCCCAACCAACCATTTGAGTCTCCATGTAGCTCGAATCCTTCTCATCGTCTTGATCATCCTAATTTGCAAGTGTATTCACAACGCAGGTCCAAGGAAGAGAGTCCCCTCTTGCTTCTACTACCACGCCTTTGGTTTCCTCGTCTAATGATCATACTCCCTATGATGTTGATCCTCTCATTACTGTTTGGAAAGATAAATGCAAATGTACTCAACATCACATTTCCAACTATGTTTATTATGACTTTTCATCATCCTTCTATTATTTTTTTTGTTACTGCTTTTATCATCTACTACCCTTCCTAAATCTGTTTTGAAAGTCTTAGCCCACCCTAGGTGGAGGAATGCTATGGTTGAAGAGATGAATGCTTTACATGACAATGGCACTTGAGACTTGGTACCTCTTCCTCCTGGCAAGTTTGTGGTTGGTTGTTGCTGGGTTTACACTGTGAAAGTCAACCCTGATGGTTCTGTGGCTCATCTAGAGGCACGTCTTGTTGCTAAGGGATATACTCAGGTGTATGGTCTAGATTATTTTGATATTTTTTCTCTGGTTGCCAAACTTACATCAATATGTCTGTTAATTTCCTTGGCTACTACTTGTCATTGGCTCTTGCATCAGTTAGATGTGGAGAATGCCTTCTTGCATGGTAACATTGAGGATGAGGTTTACATGGAGCAACCACCTGAATTTGTTGCTCAAGGGGAGTCCGGATTAGTATGTCAGCTCAAGAAGACTCTATATGGTTAAAATTCTCTCAGAGTATGGTTAAAAAATTCATTTTAGTGTTGTATTACTTGAGTTTAGTCTTCAACAGTGTACAGTGAATCGTTCCCTATTTTTTCATCATACGTTTTCATCAGGTAGGATCCTTCTTGTTGTTTATTTGGATGATATTGTTATTACAAGTAATGATGATAAAGGTATTCAATCTCAAACTTTTTCTACAAACTAAATTTCAAACCAAATATTTGGGACCGTTCAAATACTTCTTGGGTATAGAAGTATCTAGATTTTGTATGGGAACTGTTTTGTAACAAAGGAAGTATGTTCTTGATCTGTTAGATGAAATTGGATTGTTGGGATCTAAACCGGTTGATACACTTAATGGATCCTAGCAACAAGTTGGTATCGGATATGGGTGATTTGCTGCCTAGTCCTAGAAAATACTGGAGATTTGTTGGAAAGTTGAATTATCTCATAGTCACTCGACTGAATATATCTTATGCAACAGGTGTTGTGAGTTCATTTCTAGATTCTTCGAGGACAAGTCATGGGGACGCAATAATTCACATTTTAGATATCTCAAAGGTGCACCTGGGAGAGGTATTTTATATTGTGGTGCAGGTGGATTTAAAGACTCAAGGTACAGATGACATTGTTCAGAGTGCAGGGAGTTCTAGCTCAAGAGACCAGCAGTAGCATCGTAATATAGCTGTAGACAGACCCAGACGCACTATCAGTGTCAATGCCTAGGTACAATTTTGATGATTTTGTGTCTTATGCACTTATAACTAGTAGCAGGGATCCTACTACTTTTTAGGAGGCGGTGCACAATCAGGAAAAAAGTAGATGGATGGGCGCTATAGTGGAAGTGATGGAATCATTGCATAAGAACTAGACGTCAGAGTTGGTGGAGCTTCCCAAGGGGAAGAGCGCGATAGGATGCAAGTGGGTGTACAAGAAGAAAGAAGTGGTTTCAGAAAAAGAAAGAGAATTTCAAGGCTTGGTTAGTAGCAAAGGGTTACTTATAGAGGAAAGGAGTTGATTACGATGAAATCTTGTCCCCTATAGTCAAACACACTTCCATTAGGGTAGTGTTGGGATTGGTGGCACATTATGATATGCAGTTGGAGCATATGGATGTAAAGACAACATTCCTCTATGGTGATCTAGAGGAGTTGATTTACAGGGTATAACTACAAGGGTTCAATCAGCCCAGACAGGAGCACTTGGTCTGTAAACTGAGGAAGTCACTTTACAGGCTGAAGCAGTCTCCGAGGCAGTGGTACAAGTGGTTTAACTCCTACATGATCCAGATTGGCTACAGGAGGTGTGAGCATGATTGTTGCGTGTATGTGAAAAGTCTTGAGGATGGTTCTTTCATTTTTCTGTTGCTTTATGTTGACGACATGTTGATTGCTGCTAGGAATATGACTGAGGTAAATCAGTTGAAGACTATGTTGAGTAAAGAGTTTGACATGAAGTACTTGGGTGCGGCTAAGAAGATTCTTGGGATGGAGATTCGCAGGGACAGAACTATAGGGAGATTGTGGTTATCTCAGGGCAGCTATGTAGAGAAGGTGTGGGAGAGGTTTAGCATGGCTAATGCTAAACCGGTGAGTACACCATTAGCGAATCATTTTAGGATGTCTACCGCCCAGTGCCCAAAGACGGATGATGACATTAGTGACATGTCAAAAGTCCCCTCTGCCAGTGCAGTGGGGTGTCAAATGTATGTTATGGTATGTACAAAACCGTACCTGGCATAAGCTATCAGTGTGGTGAGCAAGTTCTTTTCGAATCCGGGTCGATGGCATTGGGATGCAGTCAAGTGGATTCTCAAATACTTGAGGGGGGTAAACAAACTATAACATCATGTTTGGTAGGCAACAGAGTGATCCATCAGTTGTGGGATTTGTGGATGCAAACAATGTAGGGAATCTGGATTATAGGAGGTCTACAACAGGGTATGTGATTACCCTTGTGGGAGGGCCCTATATGTTGGAGGTCCATGGTGCAGTCTCTAGTTGCATTATCAGCAACTAAATCGAAGTATATGGCAGTAGCCGAAACTGCTAAGGAAGCGTTGTGGCTTACAAAATTGGTCAAAGAACTAGGTATCCAGCAAGGAGGAGTTCAGCTGCATTGTGATAGTCAAAGTGTCATCTATTTGGCGAAGAACCAGATGTATCATGCGAGGACAAAGCACATAGATGTGCAGTTTCACAGGATCAGGGAACTGGTTGCTTCCAATGAACTACTACTTGAGAAAGTTCACACATCTGAGAATGCAGCTGATATGTTGACAAAGTCTGTTATAACGGACAAGTTCAAACATTGCTTGGACTTGATTGATGTCTCCAAGTGCTAGATGGGAGGCGTCCCAATCTACTGTCCTAGGTGTAGCTGCGAGTTATGCTTTCGTATTTATCCTAAGGGGTGAATATTTGCCAAGGTAGAGATTGTTGGAGTATGTGGTTCATATCGAGTGGAATACGTGCTCAGGAAAAGCAGGGTGAAGCAAGAACAAGGAGCTGGGCTGAAAGGAAGAAACCGTTGACGATTTGCCTAAAATTGTCAACGGTTTCAGTCTGGTTACTTCAATCTCTGCATTAAATCGTCGACGGTTTCAGCAAACCGTTAATAGTATTGTTCGGCGTTGTTTACGGGATTTGAATTAGGAAGATCAATAGATTGGGGATTTCAAAGGATTTTCCTCTAGGGATTACTACGGGGGTAATTTAGGGACTTTCTAAGTCTTCTGTACGCATAGGGTTAGTATATAAACAATATTGTAACCCTTGATTGTAGCTTTTGACAAATTGATAGTGAAAATCAGCTGCTTGCTCCCATGGACGTAAGCACATTGCCGAACCACATAAATTCTTGTGTCATTGATTATTTGCTTTCCTTTATCATCTATGTGATTGATTGTTTCCGTATTATTCATCGTTAGTTGTTGTATTGCTTGATCTGAAACAATTTGTTGGTTTCCGCTGCCCATTGACATTCAACCACTTTGCACAACAATTGAATAATTATGGATTCATATACCTACCCCAGGCCTCTACCACGATAATAATAAGGCCACACAAAGCTATCCAATTGCAAGGCTAAATCATTAATAGCAGAAGTATAAAACCATTACATGTTTACAGAATCTAACACCACAACGTTTCTAAACGAAAAATGCTACATTGACATGCACACGATCCAAAGCACATACCACGCACGCGTGCGCGCACACGCATATATATAAAGAGAGAAACTCACCTCTATGCCAATCAAAACACCAGAAGGAGCTGATGTGTTTCTTGCTAAGGCCAAAAACTCTGACAATTTTAGGAACTTTCCAGCATTTTTGAATTTTGGATTCCTGTACAATCTGTTTGACGCATATGGGTTTGATATTGCCGCTACATTCAAATTAACAAATATAAATAATTAGAAAGATATTGAATATATGTTCAACAAAAAAAAAGACTAAATTAATGTTTCTATACCAAAAAAAAAACACAAGAAGATATGCCAAAGAAATTCAAAGAAATGGTGAAAAGCACAAGTAGATGCAATTATATGATCAATACTACAGATCCAATGTGATCACTCCCTAGAACATTTGCGAGCTTAAAAACTGTTGAATGAGCTTGATACACCACCTAATATCTTTGAAGTGTGATTGCTCAACATAGTATTAGACGTTTGGTTTCAGTAGGCACTAGCTCAAAGTCTTTCTATTTGTGCTTTTGCTTTTGTTCTATCAATTATTGTGTGTACATAACCAACCAATCCCTAGGAAGCTAAAGCGTGAGGGATGACCAACGGAAGTATTCAAATGGCTTAAGAGAATCCTCAAACCAGATAGATTCCAAATTTAAGATAATTTTTTCGCATGTGTGTGTCTGTTAGTGAGAGAGAGAAAGAGAGACTGAGAGAGGTGGGGAGGTACAACATAGCTAAAAGAGGCAAGCATGTTGGGTTTTCATCCTCCAATGAGAGAATTTCATGTGTCAAATCTCATCCAAAGATAAATTGCGTCTCTGATGGGATGATGACACATGGACAAGGTGAGATACAAGAAAAAGGGGCACTTGTGGCAAACGACATGTGGTAGACATTTGAATACCCTAAAAGAAAGGTTACGGGTTCTAGAACGCTCTTTAACAAACCCTAATTCAAGCTCATCAAGCCAAGACACTCTAATCTCTACGACATCTTAGGGCTAGAATCAGTAGGAAGACTGCCTCTCTATGACCAATTCTGGAGATGTGTCTCATTGATGTGACCTCCAAAAAGGGTACAAATATAAGATGATTAATAATTTGTTCATAACTATGTACATGCACATTCAATGTCAGCCAATGTCATAACCTAGGGAAAAACAACAATTTCATGCATTTACATAGTGTACTTTGTTTGTGCTTATGCATCAGTTCAAATATGTTTATATTGTTGAGATTTCTACTTGCGAGTTTGTCCCACATCCAAAAATTGAGTTAATGATGACTTGCTTATTTACATGGATGAGCCCAAGAACTAACGGCTTAAGTTTTTGGCTCAAGTTAGTGCTCATACATATATATCAAGCCCATGCAATGACTCTATGTGTGCTAAAAAGTAGGGGTGTTCATAGTGTTCATAGAACCAGCCAACCCAACCCAACCTAATCCAAACCACCAACACTTAATGGTTTCAAAAGTTCTAGTCGGATTGGGGATTGTAATTCCAAGCAAACTAAACATGTGGGTTTGATGACGAGATGAGAGCGTAGACCATCGTACCCAATCCAACCTGAATATAATGGCCAAAAAGTAAAAGGAACAACAAGAGGTAAAGAGAGAGAAGGCCAAAAGATACATATTGTGGTTGTTACTCTGAGGCTAAGGTTGCTCATATAAACCCTCTCTAGTTCAAACTTCATATTTTTAGCCTAGAGCCTTAAGTCACTGCCATATGTTCTACCAAATTTCAATTTCATTTATACTTTTCCATTTTATTTGCTTCTTAAAAACAAAAACGAAAAAAAAAAAAAACTAAACGGCCAACCCAACCCAATCCACCCAAGTATCAAACTGATTCAAACCAATCAAATACGATTCAACTTAGGTTTGAATTTTTTTTTTTGCAAATGATTTAGTCGGTTTGGTTGAAAATTTGAGCTCAGCCGGACCCAACCTTGACCATAAACAGCCATACTAAAAAACAAAATCAGATTCCATGATTTCGAGTGGGTTGAGTGTTTATGCATGTGATCTTCAAGATGTAAACCTCATGGAAGAGGAGCAATAGATTTTACATATGCTAATGTCATATATGAATGGACTTCCAAGATAACGGCCATTCCCAAGTTTGGGTAATGGCTCCTAATTAGTTGCATGAATTAAGAATGGCTTCTGTTCAAGGTGAACTATTTAAAACTAACAACTGAGGGGGAGATTATTAAGAATTTCCATTATTGAGTTTGCTTGGCACAAAAAATATGAGTTATGGTTTTCAAGATCTAATAGCCTAAGCTTTTAGGCAAAGTTGGTTCATGTATGTTTAGGACTCTCCTGTACCTAGTACTAAACACCTCTTCATGTGCAAGATGGGGGTTGCACAAGAGGGGGAAGCGTAGAATAGCTTGATTTTGGACCACCGTGCAACAAACATAATGCTTTTACTTGAAGTGGTTGCTTAAGAAGAAGAATCCATTAGAAAAAAAATGTGAATTTGGAAATATAAAAAATAAAAATGCTTAAATAAACCTCACACATAGCTGCAAGGTCCTTGTCCTTTATCCCTTAATTAACAGAATATTTTTTAAAAAATATGTTTATTTAAAATTAATAGTATCACAAATATAAAATTTGTAAATCAAATCAAAAGAGAGGGGGCATAAAAAATGTACCGACACAAATGACCCAAAAAAAAAAAAAATAGTGATAAAAAAGGAAAAATCACAACTTCTTCAAAGTTAAGAAGATCTCATTGAAATAAGTCACCCGTATGCACAAATAGTATTCAAAATAAAACAATTCCCAAAGAAAATTCTGCCAACAAATTTTCAAAAAAAAAAAAACATAATTCACAAATCTCCCTTATGGCCACATCAGGGCTAAATATGTAGTGTAAATATCTATTTTCTTTTGCCCATACTATTTTCGACTACAAATGATGTCAAATTATTCTCCCTCCAAATTATAACAGGACCAAAGGAATGGCATCTTGCACCTTGTTCCTAGCTCTAAAATGAGAACCTTCCACACCTAACGGTCCTCCTCTAGATTATGGAAAATAAACCAATAAATCCCTAGTTGCATAGACCAAACAATTGAGCACTCTCACAGTTACAATGGAGACATAAATGGCTAAAATTTCCAACAATTCTCACTAAAGAGTTATCTATTAACAAAAATGTTTCCCTCTTTTCATCAAGATGTCCACCATCAAGATTTTCTTCCATGTAACTTCCCAAGCAGAAAAGTGGTCTTGCCTTCTAGTCCTCTAAATTGTTTCCCAAGGGAAAGAGTTCCAGCCAAAGGACCTTTCTCCTTGCACCAATCTTTAAATTTGCCACATTTTGACAACATCCATCCAATTATCTACTTCCACTACATGCACCTAACCAATATTAAGTGTATTAAACATCCTCAAACAATCCTCTATTTCCCAATCAAAAAGCGCTATTCTAACAATGAGATTCCAAGTCACTTGATCCCATCAACAACCAGATAATTCCTTTTTATTATCCCTACAAATATGTATCCACAACCCCATCTCCAAAGAAACCAACCTTTTGCTCCTTTCATATTTTCTCTTATTCCAATCCTCCAAAAATTCTTTTCCCAAGCATAAACTTCTAAGTCCATTTTCCACACAACCACCCTGTCAAAATTGCATAATTGTTTATTCTCCAAGCTTCCTCTGTAGAGGAGTAAAGTGATAATCCCCACCCCTTCTTGCACCAAGTGATATTTGAACTCCCTATCACTAGCCCAACGAAACTCTATTTTCTATATGCCTTCAAGTCTCTTCATCACAGCAGAAGGTATGGGAAAGATGGGTATGAAATAAAATATGTAAGTTCAAAACAATGCCTTTCGAAGGATGAACCTCCTTCTGTTGGACAAATAATAGTGTCATTTACACCTACTAGCCTTCTTACATTTCAATAACAAGATCCTAAAATCCCTAGTCCATCCATTAGACAATTAATCTGTTGTAAAAAATTGTATTTGCACAGCGAAATATTGAATCAATCAAATGCAGCAATCAATGAAAGACTAATTACAAAACACAACCACGCAGTATATATGAAAGCAATAGAAACAATACAAGGAATTACGTGGTTCGGCAATGCCTACATTCACGGGAGCAATCGGAAAAGGATTTTACTATGTGGTGTCAAAAGACACTTACAACAATCTCTTAACATCACAAATACATCTAAAACAGTGTATTTATAAAGTTCCCGGAGGGTTGCCCTCCAAACCCCAACCAATTTAATGTCCTCCTTTCAAAATTTAAGAATCCGCGTTGGGTTCTCGAGCCAAACCGTCAACGGTTTCAGACAGAATGTAAATTGTCTGAATTCTGGTGTCAAAACTGTCAACGGTCATAGCCAAACCGTTGACGGTTTCCCTGCTGTTCCTCAACACTATGATTTTCCACTATATCTTCTTCTTGTACATGCATCCCATTAAGTATATGAGCCACATATCACAACAATCTCCACCTTAGCGAGTATATGCTCCTTAGGAAAACCCGAAAACATAGCCCGATGCTCCACCTTGACCTTAGGATGTTAGGTTGGGACCATCTGCCTTCTAGCAATTGGAGACATGAAGCAAGTCCAAGCAACGCTTGAACCTTTCAATGGTAACCGGTTTTTTCAAGATATCCGCTGCGTTTTCAGATGTGTGAACTTTCTCAAGTACGAGCTCACTTGAAGAAATCAATTCCCCAATCTTGTGGAACCTTACATCAATATGTTTGGTTCTAGCATGATACACTGGATTCTTCACCAAACAGATGGCACTCTGACCGTCACAACTCAGCACAACTCCACCTTGATGTATACCCAATTCCTTGACTAAACCAGTAAGCCATAATGCTTCCTTTCCAGCTTCGACGACTGCCATATATTAAGACTCAGTTGTAAGCAATGCCACCAGGGATTGTACCATAGACCTTCAACAAATAGGTCCTCCCACAACGGTGAATAGTACCCCATAAGTATCTGAAAATCCATTTAACGGCTTCCCAATGTCGTCTACCCGGATTAGAAAGAAACTTACTCACCACACTTACTACATGTGCCAAGTCTGGTCTTGTACACATCATGACATACATTAAACTCCCCATAGCACTAGCATAGGGGACCTTTGACATGTCTCGAATTTCATCATCCGTCCTTGGGCATTCAGCGGCAGACAATTTAAAGTAATTCGCTAGACGTGTACATACCGATTTAGCATCAGCCATGCTGAACTTTTCCAACACCTTCTCCACAAAATCACCCTAAGATAACCACAACCTCCCTGCAGTTCTATCCCAACAAATCTTCATCCCAAGTATCTTCTTAGCTGCACCAAGATCCTTCATGCCAAACTATTTATGCAACAGAATTTTCAACTGATTTACCACGGTCATGTCCTTCGCAGCTATTAGCATGTCATCAACATACAGCAATAAAAAAATAAGGGAACCATCATCAAGGTCTTTCACATACACACAGCAATCATACTCACAGCTCTTATAGCCTATCCAGAACATATAGGAATCAAACCATTTGTATCATTGCCTCGGAGATTGTTTCAACTTATAAAGAGACTTCTTCATTTTGCAAACTAAGTGCTTTTGCCCGAGTTGACTGAATCCCTCTGGTTGTACCATATAGATCAGCTCCTCCAAGTCACCAAGGAGAAATGCTATTTTCACATCCATTTGTTCCAAATGTAGGTCATAATGAGCTACTAATCCCAACACTACCCTGTGGAAGGTCGAACCATAAGTGAGAAGATCTTATCATAATTTACTCCCTTCTTCTGTGAGTACCCTTTGCCACTAACCGTGCCTTAAATTTCTCTCCTTCCTTTTCTGAAATTTCTTCCTTCTTCCTATATACCCATTTGTAGCCTATTGCCCTCTTCCCTTATGGAAGCTCCACCAAATCTCAAGTCTGATTCTTATACAACGACTCCATTTCCTCAATCATAGCACCCATCAACCTACTTTTCTCCTCACTGTGCACTGCCTCTTGAAAAATAGCATAATCCTTGCAACTTGTAATGAAAGCGTAAGATACCAGATCATCAAATCCATACTTGGGCGGTGGTCTGATAGTGCGTCTGGATCTCTATATGGGAACACTATCAACTTGCCGATTTCTCGAGCTAGAACTCCCTGCAACCGCGGAACCAAGATCATTGCCTTGAGTTTCTAACTCCACCTACATAACATGCTCATCTCTGCTCCGGTTTTTTGGCTCTTGTTTCTCTTCATCATCTTCTTGAATACGCTTCACCATAGCTTTCTCATCGAAAACTACATTTCTACTAATCACCACCTTGTTTGTCTTTGGATCCCACAGCTTGAACCCCTTCACACCTTTCCGACACCCCAGAAAAATGCAGTGTCTAGACTTTGCATCAAGCTTCGATCTCTTCTCACTAGACACATGTACATAGGCTGGACAACCAAATACGTTCAATCCGGAGTAGTCTACAATATTTCCCCGTCAGTACCTCCTCTGCCACTTTCCCCTCTAGTGATGCCCTTGGCGATCAGTTTGCCAAGCAACAAGTCATACTAACTGCCTCGGCCCAAAAGTTCTTCGCTAGCCCTGCATTAAGCCTGAGACACCAAGCTCTCTCAACTAGAGTCTGATTCATCCTTTCAGCCACACCATTTTGTTGAGGAGTTCGGCGAACAATGAATTGTCTCCTAATGCCCTGTTGCTCACAAAACTCTATGAACCTAGAATCAACGTACTCAGTCCCATTGTCTGACCTGACACATTTAATTCTCCTCCCGGTCTGGTTTTCCATTTAGCTTTCCACAATTTAAACCTGACAAACATATCTGACTTGTGCTGCATGAAGTATGCCCAGACCTTTCGTGAGTAGTCGTCAATAAAACTCACAAAATACACATGTCCTCCCCATGATGATACTCTTACTGGCCCCCAAACATCAGAATGTATGTAATCAAGAATACCTTCTGTCTTGTGTATAATTGTTTTAAACTACACCCTATTCTGCTTCCCAAGAACACAAAACTTGCAGAAGTTCAGCTTGCATGTTTTCATACCCTTCAACAGCTTCCTTTTGTGAAGTTCTTTCATACCATGCTCACCTATATGCCCTAGCAGCATATGCCACAAGACAGTATCATCAAATTCAGAATCTACGACTACAGCTCCACCTACAACTGTAGTGGCCAGTAATGTATAAATGTTTCCATCTAACTTTTGCCCTTTCATCACCGTTAGAACGCCTTTACACACTTTCATAACTCCACTTTCGGACTTGTAACTAAATCCATTACAGTCCAAAGTGTCTAATGAAATTAGACTCTTCCGTAGGTCCAGAATGTATCTTACATCACATAGAGTTCTTACAGCACCATCAAACATTTTAATTCGTACATCTCCTATACCAATGATTTTACATGAAACATCATTGCCCATAAGGACTGAACCTGAATTAACCAACCTGTAAGTGCTTAACCACTCCTATTTGGAGTCATGTGGTAAGAAAACGCCGAGTCTAGGATCCAAGAGCCTGTAAGGCAATCCGACCCCGACGAAACTGAAAGTATGTCACCATCACTGCATTCTGAATTTCCTTCTTCAACTACATTTGCTGATTTTGAAGTGCCTCCTTGCTCTTCAGCATTCCCTTTCTTCCACTCCGGACACTCCGATTTTATGTGCCTTTTTTTACTGCACTTGAAGCACCGGATATCCTTTTTCTTCTTGGACTGAGATCGGGATTTATTTTGACTCGATCCATTTTTGAATTTTCCTCTCCCACATTTATGGTTACCCTTCACCATAAGTCCTTCACCGTGTGAAATTTTGTCATTGACTTTCTTTCTTTGATGAAAGCTCAGCAACGCGCTTGTTACCTCTTCCAAATTCAGGGTCTCTTTACCCCAAGTAAGAGTCGTAACCAAGTTAACATACATGTGAGACGCCGGCAGGGAATTCAGTAGCATCAACGCCTTGTCATCTTCCTCGAATTTCACATCAACCTGCATTAAATCACTTATGATTTGATTAATTGCGCTGATATGTTGGTTCAAATCCGAATCCTCCACCATCTTAAGCCAATATAACCTTTGCTTAAGAAAGAGTTTATTTGTAAGAGACTTAGACTTGTACCAGCTTTCAAGCTTTTGCCAAACAGCCGCAGGAGAATCCTCTTCCATGACGTGATACAGCACGTCATCGGCCAGACAGAATCTGATAGTAGCTACCATCTTTGCCTCCAATTCCCTCCAATTTGCCTCATCCATGCCTTCCTGTTAAACACCATACAAGACTTTCACCATCCCTTGCTGCACAAGCAAATCCTTCACCCTTCTCTGCCATAAACCGGAGTTCCCGGTTCCATCAAACTTGACAAAGTCAAATTTTGCAGAATAAGTACCCGAAGCAATTACAACAATAGCTCTGATACCAATTTGTTGAAAAAAATTGTATTTGCACAACGGAATATTGAATCAATCAAATGTAGCAATCAATGAAAGACTAATTACAGAACACAACCACGCAGCATATATGAGAGCAATAGAAACAATAAAAGGAATTACGTGGTTCGGCAATGCCTACATCCACAGGAGCAATTGGCAAAGGATTTTTACTATGCGGTGTCAAAAACACTTACAACAATCTCTTAACATCACAAATACATCCAAAACAGTGTATTTATAAAGTTCCCCAAGGGTTTCCCCCCAAACCCCAACCAGCTTAACATCCTTCTTTCAAAATTCAAGAATTTGCACTAAGTTCCCGAGCCAAACCGTCGACGGATTGGGCCAAACCGTCAATGGTTTCAGATAGAATGTAAATTGTCTTAATTCTAGTGTCAAACCGTCAACAATTATAGCCAAACCATCGATGGTTTCCCTACTGCTCCTCAGCACTATGATTTTCCACTATGTCTTCTTCTTGTACATGCGTCCCATCAAGTATATGAGCTACATATCACAAAATAATCCTTAACTATAGAGCAACTAGAAGAATAAAGATAGTTCCCACACTGGACTTCGAAAATTTTTTTAATTACCACCCACCTCCTCCCATAGGAATAATCTCACTACACCAATCATCTTCAATCCTTATACTGCATCGCAAGCAAGAAGGTAACACTAAATGTGAAGAAACTATTCAGCTAACATGAGAAAAGATAACACTATTAATCCATTACCTTGATTAAAAAATTTAAATAAAAAGAGGTGAGAAACACATCCATCCAACCCAATAGCCGCCAACTCTAAGCCCTCCAACAACACCACCGCACAAACTTTATCTTACTCGGTGCTTCATCAACATGAAAAAACAAGAGAGGTTATTAAGGATCACTTGTCAAAGACCTCTACTAGCTAGGAAGAACCTAGTAGGAGAACATTTAAAACAACAAACAGCTCAGCTGGAGAGACCACCCATAGCATTTTAAAAAAAATAAAAAACTCCTAAGATTCGAAAATCATTCATTATTCATCTCATGTAGTAGCTATCAAATATGATAGCAAAAAAGAATGACATAAATAACATTAAGTGTAAATGACAATTTTGCATGTAATTGAAACTCAAAAGAAGAACTTCACACCATCTTTTTTTTGGGGACGGGGGGCGGGAGGAAGGATCATTAAATTGCATTAAAAAAAATTCAGGAAAAAAAAAATAACCTTTCAAATTATAACAAAGCTAAAATTATCACTTTTGGCCTTTGTCTAACAACTAGTGTGAGCGGAATTAAATGATTGAATCTCAGTGGAAGTCAATGTTATACTTGAAACTTCAACGGAAGTATCTGTAACTGCTAGAGAAATCAGGAAGCGTAAGTACAATTTTACCCGATAAACAAATATAAATTAGCAAAAAAATAAAAATCTTAAAACAATAAAGATTAACCTATAAAACAGTTCAATGAAATGCATCCATGGGCCTTAACAATCCTGGTATTTCCTTTAAAATATTTTATTTGATCTCTCATATTATTCAACTTTATTAACTACTTATATTTATGGAAAAAATTTCCTTCCTTGCCATTGTTGAATGAAGCCAAAAACTCAACTATTTACGCTTTAACATGCAAAGACCGTTATACTAGTGGCTTTTATGG
The DNA here is from genome assembly GCF_029873635.1 of Malania oleifera. Taxonomy (NCBI): domain Eukaryota; kingdom Viridiplantae; phylum Streptophyta; class Magnoliopsida; order Santalales; family Ximeniaceae; genus Malania; species Malania oleifera. Next base: position 151,326,450 of record NC_080417.1, on the reverse strand, counting down.
GGTTCTTAAGCTACTTATTTTATTATTTCATTATTTTCTTCATCGTGGCCCATGACTTTTTGAATGCTGTAAAGGAATAAGATAACCTTTGTCGGGAAACATGGAACGACTTATTTTCATCTTCTCTAAAAATCTATCCAATGCCATCTAGTTGAATTGGGTTGGAGGGGGATCATCCAAGGGGACAAGAGACTATATTTTGCAGTGCACAAGTAACTAGTAGAAAAGACCTCGAGAAAACTATGAATGACAATCCTTAGGAAGCTCAAGTGAGGGATTTCTGATAGCATGAGGGAATCCCACAGCTGAGGGGAGTCCAAAGTTTGAGGAGAAGGGATTGACAGAGGGTGAGAGTACTAAAAGACCCAAAATGAAAAGTTGATAGGGGTATTTACAGGAGTCAAGATGCAAGTGGCCATGGTCGAATGAGAGAATGCCACAAGAAAGCAAGGCCAGGTAGAATAAAGCTAGTTGGAAACCCAATCAAACATTGACATGAGGCAATGGTTTAGGAAATAAGAGAAGCCACATATTGCGTCCTGCCTCCCATGACCAATCTTAGGAGCACATGTTGTAGACTCGCTCTCCAAAATAGGTGCAAGTATGAATATTTAGCATAATAATTAAATGAAACGCAAGTCCAATATGAGATAAATTCATAGTTGGAGCAAAATGATAAATTTAGACATCTACACACTACTTAGACACATCTGTCACATCTTGATACTAGGAGTGCACTTAATAATGTAGTTCAAACATCATATGCTAAAGGCCATTAGCTACAACCATACTTGCCTGATCCATGGTCCTGTTGGGAAAGTTGACTTCAAGAGCAATAGATTATTGCTAGATTTAAGCCACTATAAATCTAATCATGTGCTCCTTCTTCATGGCTTTTAAATTGTCATTCCTGTCATAGGGTCTCTTAGAACCATCCAAGTTGTAATAAATAATTAAGCTTCCATTCGCCCACCTACAATAGCAATGGCAACAAAGCCATTTTTGGAAAGTGCAAAACCAGACCAACCCTAACCCAGTTAGCTGATAGAGTTCACAATCCAATGCAAGAGAGAGAGAGAGAGAGAGAGGAGGCTGTGCGCAGGCCAGCCAGAATTCCATTATCTGAAGGAACAACTACAAAGAGAGTAAATACATAAAAGAAATAAACCTAAACCTAATATATTTACATAGACTAAAATGCCCCTACTAAATATATAAATTATCTAACATCCCCCCTCAAACTCACGATGGTGCACCAAGTAGCATCGAGAGTTTGCCGAGTAGAAACTAGAAACGACTAATAGTGTGGGACTTTGTGAAGAAATCAGCCAACTGCATGGTAAAGGAAATGAATGGGAGAGAGATGGTGCCAAGGCAAAGATGATGACGAGTGAGGTGACAATCAATTTCAATATGCTTAGTGCGTTCATGAAAGATAGAGTTATGAGCAATCTGAATTGCACTGGTGTTGTCACAATACATAGGAGTGAGTTTAACAAGTAAGACACCCATGTTAGCAAAGTAATCAACGCAACCAAACTATTTCAGCAATAGTTGAAGTCATGGCACAATACTCAGCCTCAGTAGAAGAACGAGAAGCTACAGATTGCTTCTTGCTTTTCCAAGAAATGAGTAGCCAAGAAAAATATAGAAACTAGTTATGGAGTTGCGGTCTGTAGGATCTCCAGCCCAATCAGCATCAAAATAAGCACGAAGTTCCAAAGTAGATGTAGAAGGAAGTAATATACTCTGATACAATGTCCCTCTAATATAACGTAAGATACGGAAAACAGCAACCCAATGGATCGTAGTGGGAGAGGAGACAAACTGACTCACAATATGAACTGCATGTGTAATATCAGGTCGAGTGATGGAGAGATAAACCAAGCTGCCAACAATAGTACAGTATAAAGTTGGATCCGCCAATGGAACACCATCAGAACAGGTATAATGAACATTGAGTTCAATAGGGTTTCTACAGTTCGAGTATCAGTAAGACGAGCTTTTTGAATGACATCAACTGCATATTTAGAAAGGAGATAACCTTTAGGAGAATAGGCTACCTCAATGCCAAGGAAGTATCTCAGGGGTCCCAAACCATTCATTTCAAAGTCGTGGTGCACCTTTGATTTCAATTCTGCAATCTCATATGTATCATCGCCAGTTAAAATCATATCTACATAAAGGAGAATAATACACCCAGCAGATGTATAACGAGTAAACAAGGCAGAATCATGATCACTTGAGCGGAAGCCAAACGAACAAAGTACTTAAGAGAACCTCTCATACCAAGCCCTGGGAGCTTGTTTAAGACCATACAAACCTTTTCTCAGTCTATAGACCTCCCCTAGACGATGAGAAACAAGGGCTGGAGATATATAGACTTCTTCTTTGAGATCCCCGTTTAGGAAGGCATTCTTTACATCTAACTGTGAGAGGTTCCATTGGATAACGGAAGCTACTACAATTAGATGTCATCTTAGCAACTGGTGCAAATGTCTCCTCATAATCAAAACCAACCTTTTAAGTAAACCCTTTTGCAACCAAACAGGCCTTATATCTTTCAACAGAATCATCAGACTTAGTTTTGATCTTGTAGACTTAGCGACATCCCACTACTGTTTTATCAGGAGGAAGAGGTACCAACTCCCACGTGCCGGTCTTATACAAAGCAGCAAGTTCTTCATTCATAGCCTGTTGCCAAAAGGGTCAAAAGTTGCATCCTTATAGGAAGCAGGCTCACAATGGGAATGAAGAGAAACTAAAAAAGTAGCAAAACTAGAATAATAACAGAATTAGATGCAAGAACATATTAATCAAGATGAGAAGGGGGCTTACGCAATCGTGTTGGATAACGAGAAGATGCAGGGTCCACATGATCGGAAGATGAAGAGGAGTCCGCCAAGGAGAATGGGGGATTTGTGCCTGCAAAAGAAAGTGAAGAACAAAGAGAAGAAATAGGAGCAACTGGGGAAGACTCTAGATTAATATCACAAATAAATGGATCAATATTAACAAGTTCAAACTCATTTAAGATGCTAGAGCTTGTTGGAATAGAGAAGAAAGGAATGTGTTCAAGAAGAGTGACATGATGAGAAACATAAAGTTTTTGTGTTATCGAATCAGAACAACGATATCCTTTTTGTCCATTACCATAACCAAGAAACACACACATAGAGGATCGTGTAGACAACTTAGAGCACTCAGTATGAAGACGAAGGACAAACCATGTGCAACCAAATACTCTCAAATGAAAATACTCTAGAGTCTTGTCGTACAATTTTTCATAAGGTGAGACTCCCAAATTAAGAGCAGTAGGAATTTTGTTAATCAAATATGTGGCAGTGAGAACTGCTTCTCCCCATAAAACTTTGGGAACATCACTAGAAAGGAGAAGGGAGCAAGCTGTCTCAATGATGTGTCAATGTTTTCTTTCAGCCACACCATTTTGCTCAGGAGTGTCTGTGCACGATGATTAATGTATGGTGCCATCAGAGGTGAGTAGGGTGGAAAAATTAGTAGAAGTAAATTCCCCCCCCCCCCCCCCAAAAAATCGCACCCGAAACACTTAATGACAGTTGAATGTTGTGTTTGAACCAAAGCATGAAACATTTTATAGATGCTAATGAAATCAGAACGTTTCTTCATAAGATATATCCAAGTAAAACAAGTATAATCATCAATGAAAGAAACATAATATCAGGACCCTCCCTTTGAGGCAATAGGAGCTGTCCCCAAACATCAGAATGGATTAGATCAAATGGTGCAAGAGACACTGACGTACTTTTATTAAAGGGCAGAGAATTTTGCAAGCTTACAACCACTACAATCAGAAAGGTCATGAGAAAATAATTTTCCTAAGACACCTGTAGAAGCCAAAAATCTCAATCGAGAAGTAGAAACATGCCCAAGATGTGAATGTCATAAATAAAAAGTAGAAGAATTGGAACTCAAACGAAAAGATGACAAGTCAACACTAGAACCAACAAATTCTTTGACCCGAAGCTCTTCTAACACGTACAATCCCCCCTTCCTACGGCCTATCCCAATCAGCTTCATGGAATGTGGATCCTGCACAAAACATGAGGTTGGAGTAAAAGAAACACAGTATCCAAAATCACATAGTTGACTAATAGAAATCAAATTCAATGAGAGTTGAGGAATACAATAAACATCAAAAGGACACAAACAAAATGAAATGATGGAACCAGTACCTACCAATGGCAGCTAAAACAGACGAAGGCGTCAAGGTAGAAGATATTGATGTAAATAGAGAGAAGTTATTTGACATATGATGAGTAGCACCTGAATCAAAAACCCAAGTAGACGGAGATATACCTAAAGTGGATGAAGAGGATATGGAGGGAGAAACAGATAAGACATGAGGCTTTGATGTAGATTGAAGCTTCTGCAACTGCTCTATAATAAGAAATGATGTAGGCACAGTGGGAGACGACTCTGCTGATGATGTAGTGGTTGCAATGTGATAATGCCTAACCTTCGAAGTCTATTGTTGTCCCTTAATAATAATGGACATTGAGTCTTCCAATGACCCTTCTGCTTGCAATAACTACACTTCTCAATGGCAACTGTCTGACGTTGATTTTGACCATTGGAAGATAGCTTATATGAGACAACTAAATCAACAACCACTTCAAATGCAAAGAACTCTCAATTGCTCAATTTCCCAAAAAACAGAATAATTAATAAATTCAGAAACAAAAGCACTGCAAACACTTGATATTTTGCCAGATGATTTGACTCTCACAAATCAAACTCAGAAAGTCCAGACATACAATTGAATCCTTTCTGTCAACTGTAAATAATCAAGAGTATCATCGTATAGGAAAGTGGGGTAAAGGAAAAGTGTAACCCAAATTGACGGAGCAGGAGCGACGGGAGCAGGTGATGTTAGAAGAGACAGAGACTGCGCCTGCTGGCTCGTCTGTGAGTGCGACTCTGCAAGTGCCGAGTGGAGAGTGCAAATAACCTTTACTGATTCGACAACTAATGCAGTAAAGCAAAAGACCAAGAGGCTGCAGACGGTGCGGACAGTACGAGGGTCTGCAATTTCCGGTGAGGCAGAGGAGGGAGCGATTCTGGTGGCGAGGAGGGTACGATTCCGACAAGAAAAGACCAAGAGGCTGCAGACGGTGCGATGGTCTGCAATTTCTGGTGAGGCGGAGGAGGGTGCGATTCTGGAGGCTGCGATTCCAGAGAGGCTGCAGATGGTGCATACGGTGCAAATGGTGCAGACGGTGCGACAGTCTGCAATTTCCGGTGAGGCAGAGGAGGGTTGCGATTCCAGACGGTGCAGACGGTACGATGACGACGAATGCTCTGCAGGGAGAAAGAGTTCCAAACAACCACCTAGCAGCGACTATACACGAAGAGGATCGACTACTCCGATACCATGATAGAGTTCACAATCCAATGCAAAAGAGAGAGAGAGAGAGAGAGAGAGAGAGAGAGAGAGGAGGCTGCGCGCAGGCCTGCCAGAATTCCATTATCTGAAGCAACAACTACAAAGAGAGTAAATACATAAAAGAAATAAACCTAAACCTAATATATCTACATAGACTAAAATGCCCCTACTAAATATATATATTATCTAACAAGCATGATAGTGATTCTGATCCTAAACCCATCGCAGAGGAGGGGTGATGGACCATGCATGTTTCTCAACAGCAAAAACAGGCATATTGAAAACCAAAAAGGCTCATTAACCAGTGCTTCCAGCTAAACCATATGCAGGAAAATAAACTAATTACAAGAACTAACCCAAACCCGAGGCACATCCCCAAGTCAGGACCAAAAATCCAATCCGATTCAGACCCCTTGATCAGCACCAGCCCAGAGGCATGGGGATGGAGCACGCATGTGTTTCTTATGGCATTAGGCAGGCATATTGAAAACCAAAACAGCAAATTAACCAGTGTTCTCCAGCAAAAAAGGAAGCAGAAAATTTACTAATTACAGGAACTCTTAATCTAAACCCATGGACTCGGATCCCATGATTATTATGTGTAACTCAGTTCTAATGACCATGCTCTACTCAGCAGTGCTGGACCAATTGCTGGCCTGCCATAGTGTGGCCCTACATCAATAGAACCTTAGAATTCTGCCAAAATACACCAGACAGTTCAAAGAAATTTTTTCTATGGACATATGTGCAAGATTTATATTTATTTTTGAAAATTTTATCTGTCCAGCCAGTATGTGAAGCAAACCAAATATATAAAGCACAAGAATTCCCAGATATTAAGGAGAAAGAAAAAAAAGAAAATGGGGGAGAGAGAGAGAGAGAGAGAGAGGAAAGGAGGTAGGGAGGGAGGGAGGGGGGAAAAGAGCATTACATCTAAAACAAGCAAATGAAAACCAGCCTCAACTTACGGGTCAGGCTTTGAATTTGTGCCCATGTGAGGCTGAAGGTATATATTCCACTTTGTCCCCCAATCTTTGGAATGCTTGTTGTAAGGTCGCTAAATGTTTCAGCAGCGTTTGAGCTATCTATAAGATTTACTGAGCCTAAGCAAAATGGAATTCCATCCTTTGTCATTTGAACCAAGCAGTCAACAACATCAGCACCATATGAAATAGCTTTCGTATATGCTATATCAGTACACCCAGGGAAATCTCCACTTGCTCCATTGAATGAGATAACCAAAGGCTTTGCTGAAGCACAAACATGGGGAAACAAGTAGTTAGCATTGATGTCCGGATAACGTTGCTAATGAATTAAAAGTTTAAAACATACAGCTGAGGTCGGAGCAAGCCACATTAAAAAAAGAAAAAATGAGAGGAAAAACCAAAATAAAACAATAGCATACCTTGTCCCAAATAATTTTTGCCGAGGTGAGAAAAGCAGCCTGCAGATTTAAAAAGAAATCAGCAACTGGAGGCAAACGTATCTTAAAACTAAGGAATATAATTATACAAACTGTAGAAAATATTACACAAGTCCCCAAAAAGGACATCCCAAAAGCTAGAGTTTTGGATTTCCATGATGGAGGTCTTAGGTTCTAATATTGAGAGGCATGGAAAGAAGTATGGATGGGAGGCAGGCCACCTGACAGTGTAGCCCAGGCTCAATGGGCTTTTGATGGAGTGAAAAAACAAAAAAACAAAAAAACACTGGGCAAGAAGCTGTAAATAATCTCACATTTTCTCAAAGTGGAGTGGGCTTGTAGGCCTCTCTAAAGAAAGGGAGAGCAAACAAATAGAAGCCACTGCAGTAACTGGGGCACACAGATTCAGCACATATAAGGGAATTACAGATTGTTCTTCAGGCTACTCATGCTGACAGGGGTAGGTGGCCATGTAAGGTTTATAAGGGGTCTGGATTAAGATCACAACTTAGATGTATTGTGTTAGTATATTTTAATATTATTTTAATATTATTATTTTATCTTGGAAAAGAAGATGTATATTATTATTTATCATGAAGATGTATCTTGGATTGGGTTATGGTCATTTATTCATTTATCTCTTAAATGCACAAGGTTAATTAGATGAATGTACCTTGAATCTAGGGTTGTATCTACTTAATATATATACATAACTTATTTATTAAGTATATGGAAAATAAAAGATCATTTTGTGCCTATAAATAGATCCTTGAGGCATTAGCACAAGAAAAAAACAATTATCTTCATTCTCATCTTATCGTTCTTCTTTTGAATCTAGAGAGTTTGACAAGCAAAGAAAAGTGCTTTTTTGTGGAGCTCTGGACTCCTCTGTTTGTGCAGAATTAGAGAGAGTCATACGATTCAGATCGGGCTGTTGTATCCTGGGGGAAACAAGTCTTGAGGAATTCTGCTGCACCAGTTCGTGGGCTAAGCCAATAAACCGCAGAGGACTTGAATCTCCTTAAAGAGAGTGAGATATTCGTGTCACAACCTATTTGTGAATCGTGATTTTTATTTTTATTTGTAAATTTATCATTTTATATTATTAGTATTTCTAACAATTTTAAGGAGATTCAAAGTATGGAGCCTACAGTCCTTAAGAAACCGAGTGAAAATGTTGGAGATCGCGACAAGCCTTTTCGGTTTAGAGGAACCCACTTCAAAAGATGGAAAGACAAAAAGGTATTACATAATAAGTACGACACCAAGGAGGAAAAAGGTAAGATGTAATTCTGCAAGAAAATGGTAATACCAATAATGGTAATACCACAAAGGTAAATTTTATTGCTTCCGAACATAATACTTTGCCCAAAGGTCTTTTTCCTAAAAACCCTTAATTAAAACCTAAGAGGAGAAATATGCAAAATAACAATAGACCTCACAAAATGAATAGGGGCAACCCCAATCAAAAGAATTTGAACCAAGGATCCCCTTACAAGCAAAACAACAATGTTTGTAATGTTTGTGGCAAAAGTGGGCATATTACTCGAATTTGCAAATTTCAAAACGTGGACCTATTCCTCAATCTAATATTATTGAGGAACAATTTGTGGCGATGTTTATTGATATAAATATGGTCCACAATATTGAGGGGTGGTGGGCAGACTCAGGTGCTAATAGGCATGTCTGTTATGATAAATCTTGCTTCAACATGTACACTCCTTTTTGAGGAACCAAAAACTATGCTAAAAAATAATATTTTGAGATGAAAGATTTAAGTGAGGTTAATATTATTTTAAGCATCAAAATCACAAGATCGTGTGATGGTATATTTCTTGATCAGTCGCATTATATTGACAAAATTTTGAATAAATATGACTATAATAATTGCAAGCATGTTACTACTCCTTTTGATTCGAGTAATCACTTATTTCCTGTTAAAAATAAGAATGAAGTGATTAATCAAGAGGAATATAATAGCATTATTGGTAGCCTGAGATATGCAACCGATTTAACTAGACCTAACATTACATATACAATAGGAATACTTAGTAGATTTTCGAGCAAGCCGGGAAGAGAACATTGGAATGTTCTTGAATGTGTAATGAAATATTTAGTTGGTACCAAAAATTATGGTTTATTTTTTACTAAGTATCCTGCTGTACTTGAAGGTTTTTGTGATGCTAATTGGAATACTTTGTCAAGTGATTCTCTCTCTACCATAGGTTATATTTTTACTTTAGGAGGTGGAGCTATTGCTGGAAATCTAAAAAACAAACAATAATTGCTAACTCAACTGTGGAAGCTAAGCTTATTGCTTTAGCATCGGCAAGTGAAGAAGCAAATTGGTTAAGAGATATGTTGTATGAAATCCTATTTTGGGAAAAACCAATACCACCTATCCTAATTAATTGTGATAGTACTGCTACAATTGGTAGAGTGAACAACCGTTATTATAACGGTAAATCTAGACCCATAAGAAGAAAACACAGTACTATGAGATCATGTTTGAGTAGTGACATCATTAATGTGAGTTATATAAAATCTTCTGAAAATCTTGGGGATCCATTAACTAAGGCCTTAGCAAGAGAAAGGGTTTGGAATACATCGAGGGGGATGGGATTCAAGCCCGTATAATCATGAACCACGTATGAGGATACCCAATCCAAGGACCAGAGATATTGTAATTGGGTTCAATGGGAAGAACGAATCACATGGTGGTCGTAAGAAATGCACTATTATTTTTAAAACTCATCCCTACGGTGTAAGTGCATTTATCCTGTAACAAAAGAGGTTAAGTTTTTTAAAACTCTTAATGATAATTTGTATCTCTTATGAGTGGGGTATTAGAGTTACAAGAGTACCCTTGATAGATTTCACTTATGTGAGCATGGGAGTGGAGCCGCTCTCTATGAGAATTGGGCTTATTCTCAAATATGCTCATGAAACCGGGATTAGCATAAGGTCAAAACGTGCTGGCTATTAAAGCTCATGTCAATACCTGAGTGGTTATGTGTGAGCAGTAATACTTTATTTCCCTTAAGCAGTCATAGTTCAAGTCTGAGACCACTGCTGAATTGTTCGCTAAGTGAAGGTTCAATGCAAAGCACACCTTCATTATGCATAATTGTTCATCTTTGTTTTTTAAACTCTCTACATGCATGATACATACATAATATTAAAATGAGGGGGGAATTGTTAGTGTATTTTTATATTATTTTAATATTATTATTTCATCTTAGAAAAGAAGATGTATATTATTATTTTATCATGAAGATGTATCTTGGATTGGGTCATGGTCATTTATTCATATATCTCTTAAATGCACGAGGTTAATTAGATGAATGTACCTTGAATCTAGAGTTGTATCTACTTAATATATACATAACTTATTTATTAAGTACATGGAAAATGAAAGGTCATTTTGTGCCTATAAATAGACCCTTGAGGCATTAGCACAAAAAAAAACCAATTATCTTCATTCTCATCTTATCATTCTTCTTTTGAGCCTAGAGAGTTTGACAAGCAAAGAAAGGTGTTTTTTTGTGGAGCTTTGGACTCCTCCGTTTGTGCAGAATTGGAGAGAGTCATATGATTCAGATCGGACTGTTGTATCCTGGGGGAGACGAGTCTTAAGGAGTTCTGCTGCACCGGTTTGTGGGCTAAGCCAATAAACCGCAGAGAACTTGAATCTCCTTAAAGAGAGCGAGATATCCGTGTCTCAGCCTATTTGTGAATCGTGATTTTTTTTTTTATTTGTAAATTTATCATTTTATATTATTAGTATTTCTAACATATTGTATTCCATCCAACTTTCCATTAGTTTGTCTTTTATAATTTCACCGCCCCCTCACAATTGAAAGAAAATTCTTACCAAGCATCTATAGCATGCACCCCCACTTTGATTCAGCAAACAAAATCTAAAGGATGAGTAGTAATTCTACCATGTAAATGAAGATTCTTTGATCCCTAATTACACTGCTATCCCTACAGAAACATTGTTCCACACTAGTTCCTAGTTGTACAAAATAAAATATTAAAATTGGAATATAAAGGACAATTACAATAAGGTTTAGGCCCAACTTTTTACTAGATTTTTCAGAAATTGAATGCATTCAGGAAAATGGAGGTTTTTAAAATTGGAATATAAAGGACAATTACAACAAGGTTTAGGCCCAATTTTTTACTAGATTTTTCAGAAATTGAGTGCATTCAAGAAGCTGGAGGTTTTAATCAATTGAGGATAAAATGAGAGGGGTCATTCAAGGTTTGAGAGAGAGAGAGAGAGAGATCTTTAATTAAAGGAGCTCCATGGAGATGCCTAACCAATCATTGAGTTCAGCTCTAAAATTCCCTGAACATCAAAAAAACAAAAAAAAACAAAAATAATAGAAATAACCTGAGTGATTGTACTTTGGAGTTTCTGTACAGGTAAACCTTGTCCTTCAAAAACTTCTGTTTCTCTTGCACCAAAACACTCCACAAACGACAGTGAAGAACTTTCATGCATACCTCCTTAGATTTGCCTCTCATACCATATTTTTTCCAGCTTCAAAGGAGGGATCTTACATCCTTTTTCAATGCTACAGCAGTCTCTGTAGCCACCCAGAAAACACATGGTGCAACAAAGGGTGGTTGGGAGTTTCTTCTGAGAATTTAAACATGCAGTACCTATTGATCAAGATAACCCTCCTTTTCCATAGGTTGTTTCCACTTAGGATTGCTCCCCAGTTGCTCCTAATAAAAAGACACAACTTTTCTTGGAGCCACAACCTTCCAAATAGTCCTCAACGGGGAAATGATGGGTGTTGTCAGCCCCCAACCTTCCAAGCAGTCTTTCAGGGAAAAACGATGGAATTGTCAGCCACCAAACTTATGAGGCTATGTGCATCAAAAACCAGAATTAAACGCCTAGCTTAAATTGTGGTTACAAAACCAAGATATGATCCAAAAAATGAGGTTAATGTGAGAATGATATGACCTATGATTCAACAGGGAATGTGGCCTCTACTCTCTAGAAAAGGTGAATGGGGATAAGGGATTCATATAGACAAATAAGGTATTCATAAGCTAAGGTCAGACTATATGAATTAAAAATATTTTTCAGTCGATGCTTCACTCGAAATGATGCCTCTAATTTAAAAGAATTATCGGCAGCTTAGAGAGAGAGAGAGAGAGAGAGATATGCATACACTAGGTACACATTGTGCGCATGTATGTGAAAATGGAATACAGCAACTGTTAATATCCCAATATAGCAAAAGAAAGATATTTTGCCAAATTTCTTTTCCTAAAATTTTCCTCGTTCACAAGTAGTATGTGACATTATCTATTGGAATCCAGTACAAATTTAACTCAAAGTGAATTGAGTTTCTCAAAACCAATATTGATCTACATTTCTTGCAGAGTGCAGTATTCTTTGTATGCAATTTGGAGGTTGCTAGATTACCACTCTACCTAAAAGCTTAAGCTATTAGATTGTAGGCCAACAATATATAGCTTAAGCTATTAGATAGTAGGCTAACAATATATATCAAGCTTTAACACTCCCCCCCACGTGCAGCTCGACAGCACATGAAAAGATAAATACACGATAAATAAATACACGATAAATAACACTCATTATAGGAAACACAATAATTTTTTTTTAAACATCACAAAATAAATGCGGGCAACAAGACTAGAACCCAGGACCTCCTGGAAACCAGCTCTGATATCATGTTAGATTACCACTTTACCTACAAGTTTAAGCTATAAGATTGTAGGCCAACAATTTATCAAGCTTTAACAGAGGTCGACTTACCAATAGCCTCTGCTGGAGTTATTGGGAAGTCAGACAGCACACCATCAACAGAGAAGGCCCCATTGTCAATGAAATACAAATATTCAGAGACCGGATTATAACTGAAATTGTAGCTAAAAGGAACATCATTGGCAAAATCAGATGCAAAAACTTCTAGCCCTTCATTATGAGCATCAACCACAACAGATGTATGAGGTTGTAAATATAGACTATCAACTGGCCATATGTAATTCTTTGGCACAAGTATTCCAGAAGCAAATGTCTTCACAAATGTAAGATTCTTTAAGAGAGAACCAAAAGTCTGGTTGGTCGAAGGCTCAACTTCATCTTTTCCTAAAAACCGGAAGACCAGTTTTGTTGTGCTTGGCTTATATCGTGCAGTGATACTGCGCAGAAAATTCACCTCTGTTGATGAAATATAATTAACAACAACAGTTCTAGACACAGAAAGCACAAAGCTTCTCATACTCAAATTCTTCTGCTGGTAGAATCTGTCATGCTGTAAAAGAATTATACAAAGAAGAAAGTGTGTTCACTCAAACTGGAACTTAATACTTTAAGAACAATGGTGGTGAAGTGTAAAAGCAACTTATAATTTAATCCTTACCTGAATATTCAACCATAAGCCTGCAGGTCGTTTCAGCAACCCAGCCACATCTCTAACAGTCATGATCTGGAACAGACTCTGATCAAAATCAGGAGATCGAGAAAAAACTCCTTGAGTTACTGTCCAAATAACAAAGGAAGTGTCAGCATTCTTTAGAATATGTCACGTCTAATGTACAGCACATGAAAGATTAATAAACAGCAGAATACTGATAATGTTCTTCAGAAACACTAGCAGTCACTTCCAGTATTTCAGAACCAGACACCTAAAAATAGAATAGGTGAATCCAGAATGGAAAGACCCCCTAATTGCTTTATTTGACAACAGAAAAGTATATCTACAGAGCCGAAGGCAGAGGGAGTCCAGTGGGCCTGCTACATGGCCTTCAAGTCTTCTATAATTCATTTGTTTATATGATGTTATATTATTACGGCCTTCCAGCCAAACATTGTCTAGAAATCCCGAGTATCTTGGAGTAATTTATTGAAGTATACATGTAAAGAATTGTATATTCTTGAGAGAGATTCTTTTAGGAGATTATTTCCATATTTAGATTTCCAGATTGGATTATAAATATTGTGTATTGATTTGTACAAAATTATTCAAAAAATACAGAAATCATTCATTCTGATTTCACACTGTACAATTTTTTTAATAATCCCAAATATAAATGTTTAGGTTCCCCATTAAATCAAAATTTTAGTATTTCCCTATATAAGAATTAAGCCTATGATCCACCTAGTTAAACAATCAAACTACTTGATTCAGACAATAGGAGGATCAAGAAACAGGAAAATTAAAGTTTATAGGAAACCTTCAAATTCTGTTATCATACAAGCAAAACAATAATTAATTATTTTTTTTAGAGAATTCCACTTGTGAGTTTGTCCTGCATTGGAAAAACTAAGTAGATGATGGGTACTTCTTATGTTGGGCCTCAAACTCAATAGGCTTAAACTTTTGGATCAAGTTGGTACGTAACCATGTATATCAAGTCTGTGCAAAACTCTCAGTGCTAAAAAGTGTAATCAATGCCAACAATTTGTAACTTTGGGCAAGAGACATCGTAAAGTCCAGGTGTGAAGCTAATTCTCTTGACGTGCTAATAGCTGGAGGGCCAAGTGTGTCACCGAGACCGATAAGGATCATCTAAGCCTGGAAGATGGATCCAAATAAGGTCAAGACATGGGAGGTAGGATTGGTTTGGAGGCACATGAAAAGCAATCTAAGGCACGTAAAGCACAAGGATAAGGCCCACTTGAGCAACTATTGGATAATTGGGCATACTCCAGCGAGGGAGATGGTTTCTGCTCAAGGGGGAGAGCTCGAATCAGGCTTGAATGTCCATGCATGTGTTTCTGAGGGTGTAGACATATGGAAGAGGAGCAGTGTTGAATTGACTCCCTGTTGGGAAAATATTATATATGAACTAATTCCCATAAGTAAATCAATGGAGTAATGCAAACAATAAAAAATTGAGACACAAGAAATTTAACGTGGTTCCCTCAAATGTTGAGGTACGTCCACGGGGCACGGCAGTCCAAATCCACTATCACCAAATATGTTGTACAAAGTGGATACAAAAGGCATTTGCCTTACAAATACACAAGAGTGTATAAACAAATGTAGCAAGATGGAAATGCCTCACCAAATATTCTGAACAAAGCTCCAAAGAACCAACCAAAAGACCATAATAAAAAAAATCCAATATGCTGTAAATAATATGCAGCTGGAGACACACGAAGAAGAAGCAGCAGTAGCTTACTGCAGTGAAGAAGATGACCAGCGCTGGTGCGTGGGCGTGCTGCAGGTGCTGGCTGCAGGCGCTGGGAGCTGGTGAGGAGAAAACAGAATGGAGATCACAGCACTCTGAGAGAACCAAAAATCTGAATGAAAATAAAATATTGGAGCAGCCACTATTTTTCAGATCAGTGCGCATGAAGCGCTGCTTGGGAGAAGCCTAGGAGCAGCTAGGCATGGCAGACAAGCTTCTTGAGAAGCCAAACAGCATTAAAAAAAACTTTCCAATCTCTTGGGCCCCACAAGGAGGGAAAAACCCAACAAATCTCCCCCTCTCGACTTATGGGGACGACTCCACCAATCCAGCCAAAACTCTACACTTCACATGTTTGTCCCAAGACAATGCTTTTGTCATCATATCCGAACCATTATCATCAGTGTGAATTTTGTCAAAATGCAATAATTTCTTATCTAACACATCCCGAATCCAACGATATCTAACATCAATATGTTTTGACTTTGAATGGAAGATAGAATTCTTACTCAAATGAATTGCACTTTGGCTATCACAATAAACAACATACCTTTCTTGTTCCATGCCCAACTCTTTTAAGAATCTCTTCAACCAAAGTAATTCTTTGCAAGCTTCCGTAATGGCAATAATCTCGGCTTTCGTAGTAGATAGAGCAACACATTTCTGTAATTTAGATTGCCATGCCACAGCTCCCCCTGCAAAAGTCATCAAATAACCCGAAGTGGATTTTCTAGAATCAACATCACCGGCCATGTCGGCATCCGTGAATCCATGGAGCGTAGATTTACCATTTCCAAAGTACAAGCACGCCTTTGAAGTGCCTCTAAGGTATTGGAGAATCCATTTTACCGCTAACCAATGCTCCTTTCCTGGATTAGAGAGAAACCAACTAACAACTCCAACAGCATAAGCTAAATCTGGTCTTGTGCAAACCATTGCATACATTAAGGAACCAACGGCCGAAGCATAAGGAATTTTCTTCATCTCTTCCTTATCTTTCTCACTTGTAGGACTTTGTTTTGAACTAAGCTTGAAGTGACTAGCAAGTGGGCAACCAACGGGTTTTGCTTTATCCATATTGAACTTCTCAAGCACTTTTTCAATGTAACTTTCTTGAGACAACCAAATTTGCCCTTTTTCACGATCACGAACAATTCTCATGCCAAGAATTTGTTTTGCTGGTCCCAAGTCTTTCATAGCAAAAGACTTGCTCAACTCCAACTTCAATTTGTCAATCTTGGAGAAGTCATGTCCTACAATGACCATATCATCAACATAGAGTAAGAGAATAATATAAGTACCATCCGAAAATTTTTTCACAAACACACAATCATCTAAAGAGGTTTTTGAGTAACCATGATCAATCATGAAAGAATCAAATTTCTTGTACCATCTCCGTGGTGCTTGCTTGTTCCATGTAAATTTCATTTTCCAAGTCACCATGTAAGAAAGCGGTTTTCACATCTAGTTGTTCAACTTCTAAATTCAAGTATGCTGTCATGCCAAGAACAACCCAAATAGATGACATCTTTACAACCGATGAGAATATTTCATCAAAGTCAATTCCCTTTTTCTGACCAAAGTCTTTTACCACAAGCCTAGCCTTGTATCGAAGATTCTTTCCATCATTTTTCAGCCTAAACACCCATTTATTTTTCAAGGCTTTCTTTCCAGGAGGAAGTTTAACCAAATCATAAGTGTGATTGTCAACTATGGAATTCATTTCCTCTTGCATAGCCTCCACCCATTCAACTTTATTTTCATGGTTCATGGCTTCTTGATAGCTTTCGGGTTCCCCTTGATCCATTAGAGTAACATAGTCACTTGATGGATATTTAGATGAAGGTCTTGGCTGTCTTGAAGACCTTCTCAATTGAGCTTGCTCTTGAACTTGTTGCTCCCCCTCATTTTCATCTTCAATATCATTAAGAATTTCATCATTTCCAACATCTTTGAGAGATGGAAGAACATCTTCCATATTTTCGTCATGTGCCAAAGGTGGAGACGGTAAGTCTAAGTCAACAAAATCATTCCCATGAGATTATGGTTGCTCAACCATGCCAAAATCTTCAATTGTTTGATCTTCAAAAAATACAACATCTCGACTTCTAACAATTTTCTTGTCAACCGGATCCCACAATCTGTATACAACTTCATCATGCCCATAGCCAAGAAAAATACATTGCATTGTCTTGTCATCAAGTTTGGATCTTTCATCTTTTGGAATGTGAACAAATGCATGACAACCAAACACTTTCAAGTGATCATAAGTAACATCCTTACCTTTCCAAATTTTTTCAGGAACTTCACCAAGTAAAGGAGTTGAAAGGGACAAATTAATCAAGTCCACCACCGTCCTCATTGCTTCACCCCAAAATGATTTTGGCAACTTCGCATGAGAAAGCATACATCTCATTCTCTCCAGTATAGTGCAGTTCATCCTTTCAGCAATACCATTTTGTTGAGGGGTTTTCTTGACAGTCTTTTGATGTCTAATTCCTTGGCTGTAACAATATGCATCAAATGGGCCAATGTACTCTCCACCATTATCCGAGCGCACACATTTCACCTTCTTTCCAGTCTCCCTTTCAACTTTAACCTAAAAATGCTTAAACACATCTAAGACTTAATCTTTAGTCTTCAAAGTGTAAGCCTAAACTTTTCTTGAACAATTATCAATAAAGGTGACAAAATAAAATGCACCACCATAAGATTTAATTTTCAAAGGACCACATACATCTGAATGTATCAAATCTAAAACATTAGAATTTTTAGTAACAAACTTTGCACGAAAAGGAGCTCTATGTTGCTTACCGGCCAAACAATGAACACAAGCTTTAAAAGAGATACCTTTCATCCCGGGTAGGAGCTTCTTTTTGAACAAAAACTGCATTCCTTTTTCACTCATGTGCCCAAGCCGCTTATGCTACAAATCGGTGGAAGAGTGACTTTCAATTGCATTCACAACACCATTACCAGTTTTACCTTGCATCATATAAAGTGTACCAGTTTTCTTGCCTTTAGCCACCACCAAATTACCCTTTGTGAGCTTCCATTTTTCATCACCAAAATGGTTGTCAAACCCTTCATCATCAAGCTTTCCAGTAGATATCAAATTTAGTCGAATATCGGGTACATGTCTCACATCTTTGAGCACCAACTTGCATCCCAAATTTGTTTCCAAACAAACATTTCCAATGCCAACAATTTTTTATAGACCTTCATTTCCCATTCGAACAACTCCATAATTTCCTTTGGAATAAGAAGTGAAGAAATCTCCCTGAGAAGTGACATGGAATGACGCACCGGAATCAATAACCCAATCAGTCTCTTGACTTGTCAAATTAATGCAGCTTTCATCACAAACAACCATGAGATCACCATCAGATGCAACTGAAGTTGTGTCTTCATGCTTTTTCTCAAAAATTTTCTCTTTGTTTTGCTCCTTAAATTTCAATTTTCTACACTCCCGCTTCATATGCGCCTTTTTATGACAATAGTGGCACTCAATATCTTTTTTTGAAACTAAGCTGGACCGACCTCTTGATTTATCATTACGGTGAGAATATCTGCTTTTACTTCTGCCTCTCCCCCCGTTTTCTGTCACAAGTGCCTCTGAATGAGAAGAGCCAACTGATTTTCTTCTAATTTCTTCATTCAACAAGCTGCTAGTTACTTGGTTCATAGTAACAATTCCATCGGGAGCCGAATTACTAACAGTCACAACCAAAGTCTCCCAACTTTCCGGCAAAGAGCTAAGAAGCATTAAGTGTTGGGCTTTTGTGGAGCCTAGTTGTGTCTTAATTTGGATGACGACCCGACCTCTGTTTAATTAGAGATTTCTATCCTAAGGCTTAGTCCATGGAAAATTTCTAGAGCCCATTCGGAACGGAACCCTAGGCGCAACATAAGAAAAGGGTGCTTTCGGGTGATTAGGGTTTGTTGTGGTTGTATCCGCGAGAGAGAGCAAGAGCGAGAGAATTGTATCGCCGCATTCTCTGTGCTTTCTTCCTGATAATATTGAAATCCCTGCAACTCCGTGGACGTAGGCAAAATTGCCGAACCACGTAAATATTGTCTTGTGCGTGTGATTGAATTTTTCTTTGGCGTTATTCTTTCTCTATTTGTTTCTCACAGGTTTCGGGAATTTGTTCATATATTCCTAACATTAAGGCCTGCAATTCATCATCAAAAACTATTTTCATAGTAGCAAACTGATTGATAATATTTTTCATCTCATTCAAATGTTCGGTAATAAGACCACCATCTTTATATTTCAAATTCACCAAATTTCAGAAAAGAAAATCTTTATTTGTAGTCGATTTTCTATCATAAAGACCCTCTAATTTTTTCCACAATTCATGTGCCGAAGTTTCAGTAGAAACATGATGAAAAACACTATCATCAATCCATTGCCGGATAACACCAACGGTTTTCCTATTAAGCCTATTCCACTCATCATCACTCATGTCTTTAGGCTTTCGGCTATCACCCTCAATAGGCCCATCCAAATCTTTGCAAAATAAAAGATCTTGCATTTTTGTTTTCCAAGTTACCCAATTGCTTCTATTGAAGCTAATCATACGGCCAATATTACCATCCATGATTTACACAAATTTAATGCGTACAAATAACACGGCTCTGATACCACTTGTTGGGAAAATATTATATATGAACTAATTCCCATAAGTAAATCAATGGAGTAATACAAATAATAAAAAAATTGAGACACAAGAAATTTAACGTGGTTCCCTCAAATGTTGAGGTATGTCCACGGGGCACGGCGGTCCAAATCCACTATCACCAAATATGTTGTACAAAGTGGATACAAAAGGCATTTGCCTTACAAATACACAAGAGTGTATAAACAAATGTAGCAAGATGGAAATGCCTCACCAAATATTCTGAACAAAGCTCCAAAGAACCAACCAAAAAACCACAATAAAAGAAATCCAATATGCTGTAAATAATATGCAGCTGGAGACACACGAAGAAGAAGCAGCAGTAGCTTGCTGCAATGAAGAAGATGACCAGCGCTGGTGCGTGGGTGTGCTGCAGGTGCTGGCTGCAGGCGCTGGGAGCTGGTGAGGAGAAAACAGAATGGAGATCGCAGCACTCTGAGGGAACCAAAAATCTGAATGAAAATAAAATATTGGGGCGGCCACTATTTTTCAGATCTGTGCGCATGAAGCGCTGCTTGGGAGAAGCCTAGGAGCAGCTAGGCATGGCAGACAAGCTTCTTGAGAAGCCAAACAGCATTAAAAAAAACTTTCCAATCTCTTGGGCACCACAAGGAGGGAAAAACCCAACACTCCCATGGTTGAGTAATGACTCCTAGTTGGTTGCATGACAAGTAATGGCTTCCATTCAAAGGGATTGGTTGGAACTCACAAGTGAGGGAGATATTGTTGAAAATCCACAAGTAGATGATGGGTTCTTATATACATTATTAGGCCCAAGATAAAAAAACAGGCTTAACCTTTTGGGGTCAAGTTGGTGTTTAACAACAATACCTCACACTCGCTCGCAATGATCTTTCATTTAGTGTTAATTATGTATCACAATTCATGCATACTCCCACAATGATGCACTTAAAAATGGTTCGATGTATCCTACGATATGTCAAAGGAACAATTGAAATGGGATTACATTTTTCTTCACACACTACACTTGATCTATTTGCTTTTTCAGATGCAGATTGGGTAGGTTTTCCTACAAAAAGACGCTCAACCAAAAGCTACTGTACATTCCTCGGAGGGAACCTCATATCATGGCGTGCAAAAAAACAACATACAATTTCACGATCAAGCACGGAAGCAGAGTACCGCCCCATGGCTAACACAGTAGCCAAACTCACTTGGATGACCTTTATTCTCAAAGACCTTCGAACTACAATGACGTCTCCTCCCATACTCTACTGTGACAACCTCACTGCTCTTCATATGACAGTTAATCCTATATTCTATGCTCGAAGCAAACACATTTAGTTGGATTATCATTTTGTGCACGAACAAGTTGCACGTGGACTGCTTATCACTCAACATATCTCCACTAATAACCACATTGCAGACCTCTTCACAAAGCCAATGTCAAAGGCAACCCTTCATTATTTTCGCAACAAATGTTCCCTCCAACCCCGAAAAAGTTTGCGGGAGGGTATTAGCAACACATCACAGCTCAGCACACTCAACAATCGTGAGAGTCAATGGAGCAATAAGGAAGTGCAGGATTCTTGGAGAAAAAAGGTTGAAGACTCTCACAATCTAGCCGAAACAAGTGGAGAGAAGTTGAGGGATACTGGAGCTCTAACGACAACATATTCAAACCAAAGTAATGATTCAACAAATCTTACAAATAAGGAATATTCAAATCAGCATATCCTGATATGAAGCAGTCAACCCAAGAAGATCCGATGTCAATCGCAAAATCTGAGGAGCATATGTTAACAAAGCAGATTTTATGGGATTCGTAATAAAATCTGAGGAGCATATGTTAACAAAGCAGATTTTATGGGATTCATAATATAAAATCTGAGGAGCATATGGTAACAAAGCAGATTTTATGGGATTCATGATAAAATCTGAGAAGCATATGTTAACAAAGCAGATTTTATGAGATTCATAATATTTTTTGATTTACAACTGTATCATGTAACTTTGTTTAAATACTCTTCCTTGTATCGCCTAAGTGTTCACATTGCCATTCATTGAAATAAGAAATATTATTTTTTTTTCATAACAAATCCTCTGCTTTTCCATTTTTTTCTTTAGGTGTCACCCATGCATATCAAGCCCGTGCAAAGACTCTCTCGATGCTAACATTTATGACTGCATTTTTTCTTCTAAAGATGATATATGTCCAATTAGAAAACTATTTGGGCTAGTTGGTCAGTCCTAGAAGAAGCATTAGCCTAGTTCTTATTTCAAAGTCCTAGTTCACAAAAAATTTGCATGGCTATCTCTTGTGATTTTTAGAGAACTAGTCAATCTTGACACCTATTCAAGCCTTGTTTAGTTTATAATAGTTAGGAAGGTTCTTAAAGAAATAGCAATAAATTTCCTTAGAAGCCCATCTGGAAACCAACAGCCCCCACAAAAGTTGCTTCCTTAGGGTGCAAGACAACTCCTAGAAATGCTACCATGGATAACCTGTAGAAAAAGGGCCCACTGCTTGTCAAACAGTGCTTCTTGTGTTTGGAAAATGCTGAACTTACTGATCAATCCACTCGCACTGCTCCTCCGTTTGGGACTCGTCCACTTCTATAGTACTATAGAGTTATGGGCTAGGAAAGGTATTGGTCCTAGCAAGGAGAGGAAGAAAGCTTTGCCCATCATTCCCCTTGCCATATTTTGGTCTGTGTCTAATAAGAGAGCTTTTGAAGGATTGGCCACACTCTTATACATTGTTAAAGAATGTTGGATTGCCACATTTACTAGATGGGCTACTGGTTTGTATTTTGGTTGACTCACTTGTAATTCTTGATTCTTTTGACACCCTGCAGTGCAAATGATTTCCCTTGTTCATTTGTACTTGAATGTCATCTCCCTGATGCCCTTTCAAGAAATTTTCTTTGCTGATCCCAAAAAAAATTCCTCAACATTTTTAGAGTCAAGATAAGTGCTAGAATACTTATATGACTTTGGAGTTAAATTAATGAATGTGATAAGCTGGATCAACACCCACGAGGTTTCTTATAAACAAACTGACAGTTCCCTCTTGTACTCGGCCACAGTACTAACATCATTTTTTGTTTGTCATCAATGACACTTTCAGAATCCAATATGCCCTACTGAAATATTCCATTTTTTAGCCTTTATAATGAAATAGCCAAGTTGGCTTACAAGATGGGTACGTATGATGCATTTCCCCATCCTCTTGTTTTTTGTCCCACATTGGTAGAATAGTTTCACATTGGTATAAAAAGTTGTTTTGAATTTTTTTTCTTTGTTTATCCCATATTGGTGAGAAGTGTTTTTTGGACTTGAGGTTGAAGCTATATAAAGAGCTGAGGTTGAAGCTATATAAAGAGCTCAACTCTCCATTTGTAAAACACACCTCAAAGTTGTACTTTGTCAAAAAGTAGTGGATTGATCATCGGCGCCTGAGGACGTAGGTAATTCTATACCGAACCTCGTAAATTTCTTGTCTTATTCTTTTTATTGTTTTTATTATTAGTTTCTGCATTGCTTTAGTTTCTTATATACTCAATAACATTAATTGTAATATTGGTGTTTGGCACAAGTGGGGTGTCCGGCACAACAATTGGTATCAAAGCTAGGTTGAATAGTATCGATACAGAGGTGTTCCTCTATCAGGATCCTTGATTCCACGTTTGATGCCTAAGAAAGACCTCATCTAAGCGAGTGCTCAGAGACCACTGCAGCTCAGTCATTCCCTGGAGGTCAGCCTGGTCAAAGTGGAATTTCATAGGATAAAACAAAGTAGACACAATTGGTACGTACTATTCATCCTAGGCCTTTTTCTTTGTTGGTTGCTATTGAATATATAGAAGATGGCAGAAACTAGTGCAGCAATAGAAGAAATGCTGTCCACACGAACTCCAACCCCTTCGGCTTCGACATCATCGTCAAAGACGATAGCTAATGCTCGGTTTGAGGTGGAGAAATTTGATGGTACCAATAATTTTGGTATGTGGCAATGTGAGGTGATGGACATCCGATATCAGCAAGAGTTAGATATTGCTTTGGATGATAAACCAATGGATATGGGTGACAAAGATTGGGATAAGATCAATCGTCAGGCATGTGGTACAATTCGTTTGTGTCTCGCTAAAAATCAGAAATAATGTGTTATGAGGGAGACATCTGCAAAGAAATTGTGGAAGACATTGGAAGATACATTTATGACCAAGAGTTTGGAAAATCGGGTCTATTTGAAAAAGAAATTGTTTCGCTTCCAGTATCAACCAGGTATTTTGATTAATGACCACATAAATGCTTCCAATAAAATTTTGGCCGATTTGTTAAATTTGGATGAAAAGGTGAAAGAAGAGGATAAAGTCATATTGTTACTGAATTCTCTCCCTGATGAGTATGAACATTTGACCACCACTTTATTGTATGAGAAAGATAAAGTTACTTTTGAAGCTATTTGTACTGCATTGATTAGTACTGAATGCAGAAAGAAGGATCAGAGGGTCCATAAGGAAACAACAGAAGCACTAACAATAAGGGGACATTCTCAGAGTCGTAAGCCTAAAAAGAGGAGTAAATCTCATGGGAGGAGTAAATCTCATGGGAGACCTGCTAAAGATGAATGCGCCTTTTGTCGTAAAAGAGGGCATTGGAAGAAAATTTGCCCTAAATTACAACAAAAGAATAAGGGCAAAGCACATTCTAATGTCAATATTGCCAATGATGATGGAAGTGAGTCAGATTTTTCTCTTGTTGGAACATCTTCATCACATTATTCTGGTGAGTGGATTTTGGATTCTGGTTGTTCCTATCACATGTGTCCCAATAGGGAATGGTTTTCTAATTTTGAAGAATTAGATGGTGGGGTTGTTTTTATGGGAAATGATAATACCTGTAAAACAACTGGAATAGGATCAATACAATTGAAATGTCAAGATGGAACTATTAAAACCTTGACTGATGTTAGGTATGTTCCAAGTCTAAAGAAAAATCTAATTTCATTGGGTGTCTTAGAATCTAAAGGGTTCATTATCACTTTGAAAGATGGAACCTTACAGATTAAATCAAGTGTGCAAGTGGTGATGAAAGGAATAAGGAAAAATAACTTGTATTATTTACAAGGTAATATAGTTATTGGCTTAGCAGTTCTTATTTCTGATAAAACTGCAGATTCAGATACAACCAGGTTATGGTATATGCGATTGGCGCATGCAAGAGAAAAATCTTTGCAACAATTAGCTAAGCGAGGTTTGTTAAAGGGTGCAAAGGTGTGCAAACTTAAATTTTGTGAGCATTGTATTTTGGGAAAACAGACTACAGTGAAATTTGGCACTGCAATCCACCAGACTGAAGGTATGTTAGACTACATCCATACAGATGTATGGGGGCCCACAAAAACGGCTTCATTGGGTGGTATGCATTATTTTGTCACTTTTGTTGATGATTTTTCCAAAAGAGTTTGGGTGTATTCTATGAAGCAAAAAAATGAAGTGTAATATTTTCCTTTAAGTGGAAAAAATTAGTTGAAACTCAAACTGGCAGAAAGATTAAACGGCTCAGATCAAATAATGGTGGTAAATACACGAGTGACCCGTTTATGAAGGTTTGTCAGGATGAAGGTGTTACTCGACACTTCACAGTTAGAGATACACCACAGCAGAATGGGGCAGAGCGTATGAATCGGACTTTGCTAGAGAAAGTTCGATGTATGTTGTCTAATGTTGGGTTAGACAAAAGGTTTTGGGCTGAGGTTGTTAGATATGCGTATGGTCTGGAAAGCCTGCTAGTGATTATAATTCTTTACATGTATTTGGTACTATGCCTTATTATCATGTTAAAGAATCTAAGTTGGATCCAAGAGCCAAAAAAGCAATATTCTTGGGGATAAGTGCAGGAGTAAAAGGATACTGTCTTTGGTGTCTAGAGACGAAAAAAAATGATTATAAGCATGGATGTGATTTTTGATGAACTTGCGATGATGAAGAAAACAATACGCAAGGAGTCACCAATTGAAGAAAAGACCAATGGTACTCAAAAACAGGCGGAGGTTGAGACAATTTTGGGAAACCCAGCGAGAAATGAGACTACACAAAGTAACTCTCCAGTTACAGTGGGGAATAGTGTACAAGAAGAGGAGATTTCAATTCGAGAATCTTCACAACAACAAGAATCAATTGTTTCTTAGAGGCCAAGACAAGAAATTCGAAAACCTACTCGGTATACTGATATGGTGGCCTATGTACTTCCAGTTGTGGATGATAATGTTCATTACAATTTCAAAGAAGTAATGAGGAACTCTGAATCAGACAAGTAGAAAAGAGCGATGGATGAAGAAATGCAATCTTTCATCAGAATCAGACTTGGGAGCTAGCCCAGCTGCCCAAGGGTAAGAAAGCAATTGGTTACAAATGGGTTTATGTAAAGAAAGAAGGATTTCCAGATGCAAATAATGTTCGCTTCAAAGCTAGATTGGTAGTTAAGGGCCACGCACAGAAGGAAGGCATTGATTATAACGAGGTATTTTCTCCAGTTGTTAAACATTCTTCTATTCGAATTTTGTTGTCTTTGGTAGCACAATTTGATCTTAAATTAGTTCAACTCGATGTAAAAACTGCATTTTTACATGGTGATTTGGAAGAGGAAATCTATATGACTCAGTCAGATGGATTTCAAGTTGCTGGAAAAGAAAATTGGGTATGTAAACTTGGTAAATCGTTGTATGGTTTAAAACAGTCTCCAAGACAGTGGCACAAACGATTTCATCAGTTTATGATGGCTCAGAAGTACATCAGAAATAAACATGATCATTGTGTTCACTTTCGTAGACTACAAAATGGATCTTTTATATATTTACTCTTGTATGTTGATGATATGTTGATAGCTTCAAAGAACAGGGAAGAAATCAACAAGTTGAAAAGTCAGTTAAATCAAGAGTTTAAGATGAAAGATCTTCGTGAAGTAAAGAAGATACTTGACATGGAGATTCACAGAGACAGAATGAGAGGAAGAGTTAGTTTGTCTCAGAAACGGTATTTGAAGAAGGTAGTACAGAGTTTTGGCATGTCTGAGCAAAGTCAAAACCAGTAAGCACTCCTCTTTCTCCTCATTTCAAACTTAGTGCAGCTTTATCTCCTAAATCAGACGAGGAACGTAAGTATATGTCACAAGTTCCTTATGCAAGTGCTGTTGGTAGTCTAATGTATGCAATGGTTTGTACCATACCTGATATATTTCACAAGCTGTTAGTGGTGAGCAAGTATATGCATGATCCGGGTAAAGGACATTGGCAAGCTGTGAAATGGATCTTGAGATATATTATGAATACGATTGATGTTAGTATAGTATTTAAGAAAAATAATACTATTGATCAACGGGTTGTTGGATATGTGGATTCTGATTTTGCAGGTGATTTGGATAAAAGTGAATCAACTACTAGATATGTTTTTACATTTGCAAATGGTCCAGTGAGTTGGAGGTCTACCTTATAGTCTACCATTGCCTTGTCTACAACAGAAGCAGAGTACATGGTAGCTTCAGAGGTTGTTAAGGAAGCTATTTGGTTGCAGGATTTACTTGAAAATTTTGGAGTTGTTCAAAAGCATATTGTTGTGTTATGTGATAGTCAAAGTGTTATTCATTTGGCAAAAACCAAGTCTACCATGCACGAACGAAGCACATCGACGTTCGGTTTCATTTTATGCGGGATATTATTGATGGAGGCAAGATACTTCTTCAGAAGATTGCTACAGTTGAAAATTCCGCAGATATGTTGACCAAGACTATGACAACAATCAAGTTCAAACATTGTTTGGACTTGACCAATATCCTGCAAATCTGAATATTTTTGGAAGGCACCGATGATGTGGAACTCCAGAAAATGCTGGTGACTGAAAAATTTGTTGAATTTATCGTCAAGGTGGAGATTTATTGTTTTTTGTCCCACATTAGTAGAATAGTTCCACATTGGTATAAAAAGTTGTTTTGAATTTTTTTTCTCTATTTATCCCACATTGGTGAGAAGTGTTTTTTTTATTTGAGGTTGAAGCTATATAAAGAGCTCAACTCTCCATTTGTAAAACACATCAAAGTTTTACTTTGTTAAGAAGTAGTTGTTTGATCGTCGACGCCCGAGGATGTTTTTTGTCTTGTTCTTTTTACTGTTTTTATTATTAGTTTCTGCATTGCTTTAATTTCTTATATATTCAAAAGGATTAGTTGTAGTATTGGTGTTTGGCACAAGTGGGGTGTTGGGCTTTTGTGGAGCCTAGTTGTTTAATTTGGATGCCAACCCAACCCCTATTTAATTAGAGATTTCTATCCTAAGGCTTAGTCCATGGAGCGAAGGCTTGGGCCGTAAGTATAAGCTGTACTTGTGGGGGTCCGGGGGCAAAGGCCCCGGGAAAATTTTGGAGCCCATTCGGAACGGAACCCTAGGCACAACATATAAAAGGATTGCTTTCGGGTGATTAAGGTTCGCGTGGTTGTACTTGCAAGAGAGCGAGAGGGAGAGCATTGTATCGCCGCACTCTCTGTGTTTTCTTCCTGATAATATTGAAATCCCTGTAACTCTGTGGACGTAGGCAAAATTGCCGAACCACGTAAATATTGTCTTGTGCGTGTGATTGATTTTTCTTTGGCGTTATTTTCTCTATTTTGTTTCTCACAGGTTTCAGGAATTTGTTGTTTATTCCCAACATGGGGTGCCCAGCATAACACATCCCACATTGAGTAGGGAATAATGTGCTTTTAGGTTTTATATGTACTTCCCCACCACCATCCAGTTGCACTGATGGGTTGTCCCACGAGTATCTTCTCTCCATCTTGACTTAACCAGAAAGGTATTGAAACATGCCACTAACATGGAGGTGTAGATCAGCGCTAGCACCAAAAGCATGTGAACAACCCTAGAACGTAAGCAATATGTAAAGGCAAAAAAAATGTTTCTTATTCTTTACAATTTCACTTAAGATGTGAAGGTACAAAACATTCGTTTTGTTAGATCAATTTAACCCAAGGATATCGGATACTCTCTACACTGTCGGGCAAGTGCCCAAGGGGCATAAATTTAGGAGGTCTGGTGAAATTTATCCATGATTGAGTCCATTGTCGTCGAAGGATAATCCTATCTTCTCCCCTGCCTACCCAAATGCACTTGTTCCTTATAATGCTCTCTCTTGCTAGTTGCTACCACTATGCCCTCTCATCAAAGGATGATCCTATCTTCTTCCCTATCTACCCATGCACTTTTTCCTCATCTCTTGCTACTGCTACTCTCTCTCTCTCTCTCTCTCTCTCTCTCTCTAAGGTGAGGCAAGCGTGCAAGGGGCATCCCTTGGCCCTCCACATGCTATATCAATATAACCTTCTTCCTCCCCCTCCTCCACTCCCTTCCCCTCTAAAAAAAAGGACAAACAGCAAATTTACAAATCTTTTAGAAGTGCATTATTATCAAAAATTATGAAAACGAAAACCAAAATAAGTAAAAAGTAAAAACTAGAAACAAAAATTAAAGACAAAGACAGAAAACTCACAATCTTATTAAAAACAAATTAAAAACTTAATTGGACAAATGCTTATTTTTTGTTCTTGAATCAAATAACAATTAAAAACTATAATTAACATAATAAAAATGCAAAGGAATACAAATTAAAAATACTATAATAAAATATAATTTTTATTATGATTATTTTACTGAATTATTTATGTTCAACAATAGAGTTGTTCTCGTGTGACCTGAAGGCTAATCAAGTCAAGGAAACAGTCTCTTGCAAACATGTAAGGCTGCATACTTTTAGACCCATTGCAGTCTGCCCCTTCCTCGGACCCCATACATGCAGGAGCTTTGTGCATCGGGCTGCTCTTCCTTTGAATTATTATGCTTCAAATTCACTTTACAAGAACAATCTTATCGTACATCACAATTGAAAATAGTAATAGTAAGGTTTTAATGGCTTTTGTTACTTTTAAATTTTTTAAAAATTTTATGAATATTTTTATTTTAATTATATTTTTACTTCACATGGTCATTTTATTTTTATTTTAATTACAATTATGTATTAAATGAATGATTTAACCCTATAAAAGTTAATTCTAGATAAGTATTCTAGCAACAAGTCGCAGAAAAAATTGAAAACCATAAATTCGATTTTCAGATTTTCAAGAACAATTGAAAACAACAACAAAAACAGAAAACTAGTAAATTAACATGTTTTCATATTTTTGTTTCTTCACTGTACAAAAACAAAAAGAGAAGAGAAAAGATACCAAAGAGACCCTTAAGTTCCCACTTATATGTACTCTTGGCATTAAATTCAATTTATTGGGCTTCACCCCTGTATAACTGGCTGAACCATCATACAACTTGAACCATAAAGGACACAAAGAAACAGCCAGTGTCATTAAATATGTCATTCCACTAAACGCTGAAACATTAGAAGCCCTTTTCAACCAACAAAGACTGTCGTCTAAGAGTGATACAATTAAGAAATAATGATTATGTTCAACACATGATTTCTATTAGCATAAGAAGAGTTCCTGTCATGTAATCTCAAACATAATGACCTTGAAATATCAATGTATAAAAATCACTAAAGTTACCTGCAACAGAGGTATCTCCAAAGCCTCTGGCATTCATTCTTAAAAAAAAAAAAAGATCTACATCAAGCCAGACTAGGTCAAGGTACACCCCAACCATGTAACATGAAACCATTTTATGCATGTGGAAACAAATAAAAATTCATATATTCAAGCACAAAATAATAATTCATAAAACAGTATAAACCTAATTTTATAGGCAGTGTTTCAAGCTAAAGCATTGGATGGTGCCCCAACATCCCAAACACACATGCACATGCACGCACACCTTGCAACCTTAATCATTGGTAAACAACAATCCCACAGCCCCATCCAGTGGGGACAACAAGCAGGATCCAGGAGGGATGAGCTGAATACAGTCCTACCCTGTGTCATGTTTGCAGTAAGTGAACATTCTCAAAACTCAAAGCTTGAACATCTGTGCTCGATAGTTCATATATATGGCCCTGTGTGTCATACAAAAGGCAGCAATAGAAAAAAATTAAAGTTTAAACAAGTCTGAACTTACAGAAGACATTTGCCAAGTCATTGAATGTGAAATCCACAGCAAACCATCCTTTCATAAGGTCCCCATTGACAAGGTATTCCTGACTCCTATTTTTGAAAACATCTGCAACACTAGAACCATTTTCTAGCCTGAGATTAGGAAAGCAGATCCCTACTGCATCTTTTGTAAGCTGCACGTCACACCACAACAGCACATTTGGTAAACTAGTCATTAATGCTAAACTGAAGGCAGCATAACTGGAGTGAGGAAGTAGCCCTGAAAATCCACCATTTGCTATGACTGAAGGAGCATCTCCTGCAAAATAAAATCATCCAGTGAGCTCAGAGATTTACAAAACCTGAAAATGTTTTAAGATTACTAAGATTAAACCAGTATAAACCTCATTAAAACCGATTTCACGATCTTTGTAATAACAATCTAAAGTACAAATAAGCAGCATCCAAATGGGTCATCAGTTGATGAGATCATCCTTCTATGCTTGCTGTTTGCTAACTCCATCAAGCTGACATTGCAGCTTGTGCTCTAGAAGTGGCTAATGAATTATTTTTCAAGTTGCCCCAGGCTGTCAATAGATTCTAACTGTTGAGAATTCCACTTGAGTTTGTCTCACATTGGAAAAAAAGAGTGGAAGATGGGTGCTTATATATATCGTTGGACCTAATACCCAATAGGCTTAAGCTTTTGGGTCAAATTGGTACTCATCCATATATATCAAGCCCACCCATGGACTCCCCAAATCCTAACAAGTGGTATCAGAGCCAATGGTTCATAACTCTTGACGAGCGACATCATAAGTCAAGGTGTGAAGCTAATTCTCTTTACATGCTAACAGTTGAAGGACCAAGTGTGTGACCGAGACCAATATTGATCATATAGGCCTGGTATATAGATTCAAATAAGGTCAGGATATGGGAGGTAGGATTGGTTCCAAGGCATGTGTTTGTAATTCTAGGCGAGTGACATTGTAAAGTCGAGGTGTGAAGTTAATTCTCCTAACGTGCTAACAATTGGAGGACCAAGTGTGTAACCGAGGCCAATAAGGATCATCTAAGCCTAAAGGGTCAAGACGTGGGAGATAGGACTGGATCAGGGGCACATGGAATGCAATCCGAGGCATGTAAGACGCGGCGGTAAGGCCCACTTGAGCAACTATTGGAGAATTGGGCTTGCCCCCATAAGGGAGAAAATTTCCGTTTAAGGGGGAGCAATTGGAACTCACAAGTGAGGGGAAAATTGTTGAGAATTCCACTTGATGTTTGATGAGAAAGTCAGCATCGGTGCTGGGATTCTTGCATGTTCTGACAAAGTAAACAATGTGTCAATTGGGATTACCCTTTCATATTCCTTTTGACATCCTCATAGTGTTGACATCTTCTGTACATGGCTTACAATACAAGAGCGAGCCTTATAGGAATTGACATATTGACTCAACTCGTATTCGTTATCATGTCTGTTAGTCATTGAACAAAGAAAGATGCAACCAAAGTGGAGTGCTACTCTTGAAAAGTGAGATCTAAACCTTTCCTTTGGTTCTACTCATGATACTTGGAATCAAGCCAGCTCATCTAGGCTTGGAGGGTCAAGATGTGGGAGATAGGACTGAGTCAAGGGCACATGGAATGCAATCTGAGGCATGTAAGACACGACGATAAGGCCCACTTGAGCAATTGTTGGAGAATTGGGCTTACCTCCAGAAGGGAGATGACTTTTACTCAAGGGGAAGCAGTTGGAACTCACAAGTGAGGGGAAGATTGTTGAGAATTCCACTTGTGAGTTTGCCCCACGTTGAAAAAATAAAGTGAAAGATGGGTACTTATAGACATGGTTGGGCGCCCAAGACCCAATTGACTTAAGCTTTTGGTCAAGTTGGTGCCCATCCATCTATATCAAGCCCACCCATAGACTCCCCAAATCCTAACACTAACTCCAAGTTTATGTATTAGTCGAATGCATAGCCTCGTAGAGACCGAATAAATTATTTGATGAGAAAGTCACCATGAGTGCTGGGATTCTTGCATGTTTTGACAAAGTAAACAATACGTCAATTGGGATTACCCTTTCCATCAAATTGGCTACATTTTAGAGGTTAATAGTCCTTTTGACATCCTCATATTGTTGACATCTTCTATGCATGGCCTACCATACATGAGCAACCCTTACTAGGAATTGACATATTGACTCAAATCGTATTCGTTATCATGTTTGGTAGTCATTGAACAAAGAAAGATGCAACCGAAGTGGAGTGATTCTCATGAAAAGTGAGATCTAAACCTTTCCTTTGGTTCTACTCATGATATTTGGAATCAAGGCAGGTGGGTACGCATGGGCTCAACTCAACATTATTTGGCATTTTTAGCTTGTTCATAAGTGGGACAATTCAAAGATCTTTGGCTTTTGGTCAAAATAACAATCCTTCTCTCCATTTCTGCTATTTTCTATTACTCATCATGCATGAAATAAAGCCAGGTGGCTACACATGAACTCAACTCAACATTATTTGGTATTTCTAGCTTGATCATCAATTCAAAATTCTCTGTCCTAAGGTTAAAATAACAATCTTTATCTCTATTGCTTCTATTTTACCCTCTAATTGGCTAAAATGAGCTACTAGAAAGTCTGGCATTGTTGCCTATGGACTGATTCAGTAGTGTCTAAGACGAACAGTGCTTTCGGTCTTTCAGATTGCTATTCTTCCCTAACAAGAAAATCGAACGCTATTTTGGGGTTTAGGCTCACTTCTTCAATTCTTTGAGGAACTTATGGGTTAGGGACCCTCAACCTGCTAAAAGTTACATGGCCCTCAAAAGGATTGAGAGGCAGAGATGTTCACCCAACATGCTAAAAATTTGCAGTCACAAATTTCATGCCTAAAAATTAAGACAAGAAATTGGGAATGGTTTAATTTTTGTAATGAATGAAAAACGGGGTACATTCTTGATTTGTATATACTCTTCACAACAAGAAAGAATCCACTAATTCAATTTTCCAATAAACTTTGTCAATTTGAGGACTGGTCGACGCAACAAGTTTGACCAGTGGCAAAAGAGTTGCTATGTTCTTTGTGGGTATGAGTTCAGCCACAAAGATTGAACATTTGGATGTGGAAAAAAAAAATTGATACAATGGAAATAAAATAACATGATTATTTTACAAAAATAACTCCAAATTGATCCGCCAAAAGCATAGACTCCAAGGAAATTGGAAATTTCAACATGTCTTATATTTGAAGCTCCATTTTTAAACAAGATTTTCTAGAAAATCCACGGATTAATTACCCATACGAATTATGATAAGTATGATGAATTGCAAATCTGATTTTTCTGGGATTCAAATATCTTTGACAAGACCCCAAAATGGATAACAACAGGTTGAACAATTATCTATAAGATGTAAGGCTTCAAGGAAGTCAATTTCAAGGATAACTTGTCAATAATCTATATATTTTTGGCACATTGGCACTTTATTTTGCCATCATATTAGTAGCCAATCCTACAAAAATTGAGAACCCAATCCTCCACTTGCCTTTGTCGTTGCAAATGAGGCCTCCAGCCCCAGCACAGCCCGGATTTAACTGAAGTTGAAGATGTCTGATATAGATGACTAGGTTGTCAAGACTCCAAGCTCAGGTGAAGGGCTTCCTCACGGGCTTTCTCTCTGCAATCTGGGTTGATATCAATGGGCATTTTCCTTCTATTACCTCTCTATTTCTAGCCTACCAAATCAAACGAGCACATGATAATGAAGTACAGCCAGTTGTTCAAAGCCATGGTCATGCCTGAAGCAGTGATGATGTTCCCTTTCAACCACTCATCTAAATGTTGCAAGAAGAAATCATTTTGTTGTATGACAAAGAGGGCGGCAAACCAAATCTTTTCTGCCTTCAAAACATCTCTAAGAAGAAGAATAATCCCTTCATTACCTCCTTCTCTCCCTGAATTCTCAAAATAAAATTTGTGATACCCCATTTTGAATGCATATCATTTGTCAACAACTTCTCTCTATGGACTGACCAAACAAAAAAGATCTTGAATTTTTGTGGGGCTTTACCCTTCCATATCCACTCCCAATTCCCCTCCAAAACATAAGAAGATTGATCCAACTAAATATAAGCATATTTCGGGCAAAACACATCATCACTAGTTGAGGGCAAAAAAAATGATATCCTCCATTGCCGCAATGTTAGCTAGTGGAATGCACTTAATCTTAGCTTTTAAATCCGAAGAAATATTGTTAAGGAGTTATTAAAGGACCAATTCCTTGATGAATATATGATATGATGGACCTTCAAGTCAATCTCATGCTCTTGAATATTATGAGCATGGGCATGAGCATTTAATGGATCAATATCTAGCCAAAAACCATGCTATAAGAAAATATTCTTATGGAACGCCCTTTAAGGCATTCAAAACTCTAGCAAATTGATCTCCAAGCTTAAGGAGAATTTGCAGGAGGTATATGATTAAATAAGGTTTTACCCTTCAAGTATTTATTGCAAATAATGCGACTCCAAGGTTTATCAACCCAAAACAGGATTTCCCATGATAAGTTCCTCTATAGAGATTAATATTATGAAGAGCTTGTCTAAGACCCAAACCCCTCAACTCCAATTCACTAAATACAAGCATTGTCTATCATTAGATGATTTCCACACGAAACTTCTAGATATTTTATCAATAGAATGGCAAATTGATTGAAGAAGCCAAGCAGTTGCATGCTGTAAATTGGAATACAAGTTAAAGTTATCTCGAGAAAGTGTCACCCGACCTGCCAAATTTAACATACTAGCTTTCCAAGAGGAAAGTTTCTTCTCAATCTTATTCGCAACTGATAATGCTCTTTTTTTCTTTTACCAACAGAGATCAACACATGCAAATAACTATCAAGATCCTTGCAAACTTGAATATTACTAATGAAGGAGAAATTCCTTTTCTTAATACCTATTCTTCCTTCATCCGGAGCTGCCGTAACTTGGGCTCATCATGCTATACACGTGGGAAGGAAAAACAAGCAGTTTACGCTTTAGTAGCTACTGTTTCACTAGCTTTAGTATCCACTGGCTTTCAATGAATGGAATATTGTAAAGCATCCTTCCCGTATATGGTCTCTTACCCCCTGAGTTAGAGAAGGAGAGGCTGTTGCCTTTGATTTGTTGAGATTCAGCGTTACAAGTACCAGCCCTAGCTTGAGAGATTAAAGCTTCAGTGAAAAGAGAAACATCACAAGCAAACAAGAGGTGAGAATACTTGGGACCTCCACAGCTGCATTGTATTGGCATGAAGACATCCACTCTTTTCTTTTAACTTTTTTACCCATCAGCAAAGACCACTTCTCCATACATATGACAAAAGGATAGGGTAAGACAGAGTCACCCTATCTCAACCCACACTTAGACAAGAACTTGAGGAATTTAGAACCATTTCACAAAATAGAAAGCATAGATCTCTTGTTGCAATTTCATGATCGACTACATGCACCTACGGGGAAACCAAAGCCATACAAAGTATTTTCAAGAAACACCCAACCGATCATGATATGCGTTTTCAAGATAAACTTTTAAAGCGGCATTTCCCTTTTTGCTCTTTGTTTTCTTAAACTATCAAAGCACCTCCTGAGCTATTAGAATGTCATCCATTGTCTCCTGCCCCAAGATAAAATTTGCAAAAGTGGGAAAATTCAATTGAGACTAAAACCTTCAATATCGTGACTCACATTACATGGGCTATTCATCCAAAACTAATTAACCAAAATAGGACCCACCCCCCTCCCAGGCCAGGAATTAGAACTGTCATGGTTTCTACTATCTCCATCGAAACATCTCAAGAAATGGAAGTTTTAAAGAAATTGGTTTAAAGTCTAAACCAATCTAGTCAAGGGGCTTTTAAAGACTTCATCAAATTGAGGGCTACATGCACCTCATCTTTTGTTTCTAGATTCATTAGGCCTTAAATCCCATCATCAAGTAGTCTCCCATTCCTTTATTTTGTGCTTGTTATTTTTCATACAATTCTTACATTGAAGAGAAGAGCATGTTGAAAGATCGATAATATTGACACTTTTCCACCATATTGGACAGTAATTATTATTCTACTTCTAAAAGTATAAAGCTTTTTTTTTTTTGTAGTTCGTGAGTCTTTGACAAATTTTGGAATGCCTATGTTGCCTTCAGTATTTAAGATATCTTCAATTTTAATTAAAAATGCATCCCACCTTTATTGTCTTTTCCTCTTTCTCCAAACAATTTTTTGCCCAACCTTTTCATTCCATGTCATTTCCTCTTCTCCAAATGATCCTTCCCCTAGCCTCTTCATCTTCTTACATCTCATTTTTTGTCTTCACCTTCCACTTATATATATCCTCAATAAGGAAGAAAAGAATGAAAAATAACAAGAAAAGAATCTAAAAGCCATCATAGGAATAACCCAAATGTTTGGAGTGAAAATAAATCAGGCACCGATATGACAAGACTGTTGAAGAAAGTAGGTCATGGCAATAATGTCCAGTGAGCACCACTCAAGCCAAGGACAAGGTAAAAAAGAAACCTCTTGATGCGTGGGACCCTAATTTTGAAGACAAAAAAAATATAGATCCCAAACATTTGATATGAACAAAAAAATTAATATTTTTAATCGTAAATTCAACCCATAAGCAAAGTTATTAATACGCAACGCATGTGCACTGCCGAGAAGGTAAAGCCAAAATATCCCTATTTTAGATTGTTTTTTGAGTAGCCCAATAAACCTAGTAGAGAGCTTAAAAAGAGCCCACTTGTAATCAATCAAACTTTGCTTTTGACCAATTTCATGATGATTACCACACTTGAGAATTTTTTTTTCTTTCTTCTTTTTTCAACTGCCTAGCTACAACAACAACATTCTCTTAAAATTTATCATTAAAGTGAAACCTGAAAACAGAATGGAATTTTTGTATTCCTTGAATTATTTTGTATAGAGCAATTTACAATATTTATAATACAATCGGAAAATCTAAATATACCAAATTTCCCCATACAAAGGTGCAATATCCGGTGGTAGACATTCTATCTTCCGCTGATCCTGCTCAATCCGCATCTGTGAAAATTTCTACTTCCTTGCTTTCACATTTCTTAAAGAAGGGTCCTTTGCCCGAAAAACCCTTGAGGTACCTGAGGATCTTATACACAGCATCTAGGCGAGTCTTTTTCAATGAATGCATGTGTTGACTTACCACACTTACCGCAAATGCAATGTCGAGTCTAGTATGCGATAGGTAAATTAGTTTACCAACCAATCTCTGATACCTCTCCTTTTTAACTGGTATTCCGCACTCTTCGACCCTTTTTACTACTTCAATCGATGTTTCACTAGGTTTGCATCCAAACATGCCAGTTTCGGTTAAGAGATCAAGAATATAATTTCGCTAAGAGACAATGATACCCTTTTTTGATCTAGCAACTTCCATTCCCAAGAAGTACCGCATTTGTCCCAGGTCTTTAACTTCAAACTCAGCAGCTACGACTTTCTTTAATCTTTCCACCTCCACTGTATCATCTCCAGTTAGGATTATATCATCAACATACACTATCAAAATTGTTTTCTTACCACTTTCAGATTGTTGGAAGAACATAGTGTGATCTGATTGCCCTTGTCGATATCCTTGATTCTTTATCACTTTCGCAAATCTGTCAACCATGCTCTGGGAGATTGCTTGAGTCCATATGAGGACTTCTTGAGTTTACATACTCTATTTTCTTCACCTTTCTTACTGAAACTTGGTGGTGTCGTCATGTAGACTTCTTCTTCTTCTTCTAACTCGCCATTTAGAAATGCATTCTTAATGTCGAGTTGCTGTAGTGGCCAATCTAAGTTAGCTGCCAAGGACAAGAGGACCCGAACTGTATTCAATTTTGCCACTGGTGCAAATGTCTCTGTGTAGTCAATGTCATAGGTCTGTGCAAACCCTTTTGCAATGAGTCTGGCTTTATATCGGTTAACTGTCCCATCAGCTCTATACTTCACTGTGAAGACCCATTTACAAGCAACTGGCTTCTTCCCCCTCGACAAATTCATAACGTCCCAAGTTCCATTCTTTTCCAGAGCCCACATTTCCTCCATGACAGCTTCCCCCCATTTAGGAATCTCCAAGGCTTCCTAGATGTTCTTTGGAATTTTTACCCTGTCAAGGTTAGAAGTAAAAGCACGATATTCTGTAAACAGACTTTTATAAGACATGTATTTTGACCAAGAATATTGAGTACATGACCTAGTTTGTTTTCTGACTGCAATAGGTAAATTGATGTCATTAAGTACAGGCTTATCAGAAGGGAGCTCATGACCATCTATTACCTGATTGGGATTGGGCATGGACTCCTGGTTGCTCGTAGCTATTACTGGTTCCAACTCTCTTGGTGCCTCAGGTATGAGATTCTCCCTGTTATTTGCGTTTGGCTTTCTTGAGTAAACAAGTATTTCTGTGTTGTTTTGTTTTTCTGCATCTCCCCCTGAGGTTAAGTGATCTTTTGTACATGATAGGTCAGGAAATGATGCAATGGTAGGCTCAAAAAATGATGCAATGGTAGATTCAGGAAATGATGCAATGGTAGACTCAGTGTATGGCACAAATTCATCAACAGATAAATCAAAGAACCGATCTTCACTCCATTTCTCCCCCTGAAGAGAGGGCATTAGAAAGTAAGGAGTGGTTTCAAAGAACATGACATCAAGGCTAACAAAAAAAATTTTTTGATAGGATCATAACATTTGTAGCATTTTTGAGTAGGAGAATAACCAATAAAAACACACTTAATGGCACGAGATTCCAATTTATCCCGATTGTGAGCATGAACATGAACAAATGCAGTGCATCCAAAGATTTTCAGAGAGATTAAAGTGGAGCCGAGTGTTGGGAAACCATTCTTGGAGTTTCTAGAGAGGAGTGGCAAAAGAAAGAACTCGACTAGGCATTCGATTAATGAGATGTGTAGCTGTTAAAATGGCATCGCTCCAAAAATATTTTTTCATATTTGTAGTGAACATCAATGCCCAAGCTACTTCAAGAATATGCCTATTTTTACATTCAACAACCCCATTTTGTTGAGGGGTATCCACACAGGAACTTTGATAAACAATTCCATTTTCCCGGAGATAATGTCCCAAGATATCATTGAAATATTCCGTACCATTATCAGTACGTAAAATTTAAATGTAAGTTTGGAATTGTGTTTGAATCATGGAGTGGAAACTAGCGAAAATAGAACGGACTTCAGTTTTATCTTTCAACAAGTAAACCCAACAAATACGAGTATGATCATCAATAAAAGTAACAAACCATCTCGTGTGAGTGCGATTAAGAGAGCATGAGGGCCCCCATAAATCATTGTGAATCATAGTAAAGGGTCTGGATGGTTTGTATGCAGATTTTGGAAAGGAATTACGCTGGTATTTTGCAAGTTCACAAATCTCACACTGAAATTCAGAAAACTTTTTATTTGAAAAAATGGAAGGAAATAAATGTCTTAGATATTGAAAATTTGGATGACCCATCCTAGAATGCCATAATAAAATTTCACTATCCCTAGAAGTAGATGCAGAATCAAAAATAGCAATTTTACATTGTTCACTCACATTTGTCTCCTCAAAGTAGTAGAGTCCCTCATACTCCTTAGCACTGCCAATCGTCTTCCCCGATGATAGGTCTTGAAAAACACAATGAGAGGGAAGAAATTTAGCAGAACAATTGAAATTCTTAGTCAACTGGCTAATGGATAGTAAGTTGCAGGATAAATTAGGAACATGAAGAACGGACTCTAGTGTGATGGAGTCAAAGAGTCAAATATTCCCTTCGCCTGCGACACACGAGAGTGATCCATCTGCAATTTTAACTTTCAAATTTCCAACACAGGGTGAATATGATGAGAAAAGATGAAAGGCATCGGTCATGTGGTCAGAAGCACCAGAATCAATAATCCAAGGAGTTTTGGATTTAGAGGTTATATTCAAGGCTTGTAAAAAATTACCTCTTTCGGCTAAAGAACCTAAAGAAATATTTCTGGAATTTGAGATGACCTTTTTATCTTGTGTGTAAAAGCAATCCACAGTTCGCTCGCTTAAATCACAGTCAATGTGTTGCACGCTCAAATCACAGTCAATGTGTTGTAGATAAGGACGCAGGACCCGGTGCTTATCTCGCCTTCGGATCTTCAAAACGAAGGACCTGCAATCGCCTCTCTCTTTGTTCACCCAAGAAACTCTGGCACCGAGGAAGGAATCGCGGTCGGACTTGACTCGGTTCTTCATATCTGAGTCCATGGCGATGGTGTCGAGGGTTTCGGGATGAGTGAAGGGGATGGGCATCCACTGTCCATTCCTGTGGCGACCGTGATTCTGAGTGTTCACATAGAGTTTCAGCTCCTTCCTCCTCTGTTCGATCTCATCGGAAATTGCGTGAATGTGTCTTCATCAGTAACCTCCACATGATTTGGTTTCGTGGTTCGTGAAGAATGTAACGGCGAGCAACTCGAGCGAGCAAGCGAGCGATGAGCGAACAACTAACTGGCAAAGGCGAGGGTACGGCGACACCGCGATGCGAAGGTACGGCGACACCGCGATGCGTAGGGGTGAGCAAACGGTCGATTCGACCAAATTCGGGTAATTAACCGAATTAACCGGAAAATTCGATTAAATAATGTTGTTAACCGAACCGACCGAATTGTTGAATCCCACCGAATTGAACCCGACCGAATTGCCAATTCAGGTAATTCGGTTAACTGATTTTAACCGAATTTAATTTTAATTTTGTTAAGCTGAACTTAATCTCAAAATTTTGGT
Source organism: Malania oleifera (assembly GCF_029873635.1). NCBI lineage: Eukaryota > Viridiplantae > Streptophyta > Magnoliopsida > Santalales > Ximeniaceae > Malania > Malania oleifera. The sequence goes on along the minus strand of NC_080417.1, from coordinate 151,284,860 downwards.
AAGCATGGGCCTCCTAGGATCTGTTAGCATTTATTTGAATTGGCCCAAATAAGGGCCCATTGAATTCCTTGCCCACCAAAAGCAAAGCGCTCAGCCCAAGCGCATTGCTCGTCCGCTAGACTCAAAGAATGAGCCTAATGGCCCAATAGAAATTTACTTCAGCCGAGTACTGAGTCAGCTACTAAGTCAGAAGCTGGTGCCCACCAAGGAACCCAACCAGCTCCGACGAGGCTACCGCCTACCGCAACCTCCAGTACTTCGTGGAGGACAACTGGAAGCGTCAAGCGTGCGTGGGTGATCGGGATCCTGCTATGGCTTGCCGTCTACGACTCTGTGCCGCCCTCTTCACCTGGAAGTTCATCCAGTACAAGCACCGGCGGTGTTCGACGTCATGGGCTACTGCATCACCACTGCCAAGGGCGCCGCCGAGACTCTCAAGTTCAACATGGCCTTCATCCTCCTCAGTCCTCCCCGTCTACCAGAACACCATCACTTTCCTCCGCAGCCGCACCATGCTCAGCGTCGTCGCCCCCTTCGTCGTCGTCCCCTTCATAATTTATACTTAAAATTTAATTAATTAATAAATCCGGTTAATCGGTTAACCGAATTATTTTTTACTGTTAACCGAACAAAAACCGAGTAACCGAAATTATTATAAATCCCAACCAAACCGACCGAATCACATTTTTTACCCGAACCGAACCGACCAATTTCGGCCGGTTAATACGGTTAATTCGGTTTTTCACCGAATTATGCTCACCCCTAGTGAAGCGAGAGTTGTCACAAACTCACAAGAATCCGCAAGTGAGTGATGGGCGGTAGTCGGCAACGGTGACGAAAAATGAAGGTATGAAACCCTAACTTGAGAGGTCTTCCCTCTGATGCAGAGATGGGGCGAGTCGCAGACTGAAACTCCATTGGAGGACCTCGTGAAACTCTATTGGAGGACCTCGTGAGATTCAGAGGTCATCGAACCTCTACTTTGGCCGGCGGTTTCCGCCATTGATAGCTAGGTTTAATTTCCTAACTCTAATACCATGAAAACATAATGGAATTTCTGTATTTCTTGAATTATTTTGTACAAACCAATTTACAATATTTATAATACAATCGGAAGATCTAAATATAAAAATAATCTCCTAAACAAATCTCTCTCAATAATATAAAAGAAGATCTAAATATAAAAATAATCTCCTAAACAAATCTCTCTCAATAATATACAATATATACTTTCCTAAATTACTCCATGATATTCGAAGATACTCAGGATTTCTACAAAACCTGCTAATTTCCGTGCAGATGACTCTAGTATTGGCTTGGCAATGAGTGATTAGATTACTATAATCACTATCTGCAGCCCGTATAATTAGGGGACATAATTAAGCATTTCTAATCCAATTAAGATATAAGACCCGAACCTAGATTCCAAGAAGACGCTTCATCCAAAGCTTAAAGCTATATGAGATCTACAGATGTTTAATTAATTAGGTTACAGAGCAAGTTTAAAGTTAAAAAAAAAGAGCAAGTTTAAAGTTTAAACACACTGGTCAGAAAAGGTCAGCGTGACATACACATACAATGCAAGCTCGTTTTCTCAAAACAAGACCGAAACCACATCATACCAAAGTCCACACATCGAACACTAATATTTCACTGTTTATCATTAGCATGCGCCATGCAGCTCTAATTTAGGAGGAAAAAAAATCTTCTTCTTAAAAAGAAGCCCTCGGCCTTTTCCACTTGGCAACCACTTAATCATGTAAAGTAATTAAAATAAATAAATATATAAATACAGGTGTACTAAAATTGTTATTCTTCAAAGTACGAGTTTTCTCAAAATATCAATCAGCAAAGCTCGTCGAAAAATTCACCGCAAACCAAAAAGTCAAAGAAAAATAAGAAGAAGAAAAATCTCGTTGTCCGAGAAATTTCACCAAGCGCCCCCACATTCTCTCTTCCTTTCTCCAGAGAGAGAGAGAGAGAGAGAGAGAGAGGAAGCAGAAAATCCACATTACCGTCAAGTGTGAGCCATTTAGAGGTAGAGTTTCGAGATCCCTTAGCAGCGACGAGAGCTGCGGAGTGAAGAAAGAGGAGGAAGAGGAGCGCGTGGAGGCGACGCATTGCCGGAGAACAGTTCGCCGGGAATAGCCGAGAGCTTCGCAACTTTCGGCGAGTTCCTGTAGATTCACGAGGTTTCAGCTTCTGCTCGAACTGCGAGATTCGGCCGGAAAGACCAGAAGAAAAGTAAATTATCAATTCTTTTCGATCTTCAGAAGAGAGAGAGAGAAAGAAAAGTGTGCGGAGAGAGGTTGGGCTTTTTATTGCACAATAAACAAGGAACGACCGGTGAGAGGAAAGTAAATGGGAGAAGTCAGTTTTAATAAATATGCAAGAGTTTTCAATTATTGCGTGAGCTCAAGTCTCTACTTTCGGACAACACACCAGCCCTATCAGCTCGCATTTGCCAGATGTAAGTTCTTTTATTTTTAATTCCTTTTTTTAACCTTAAAAAAAAATTTAGAAATTTAAGGAGGTGTTTGGCTTGGTCAACATTTATCCTTCTAAGAAACGACCAGGACATTTGATATTGACCTGACTCTTAGTGTTATTTATCTGTTTTTAAAAATATTTTTTCAAATTATTGTTTTCATTTTTTATTATAAATTAGTTAATATTTTCTTGTAATGAAAAAAAAGTTAGACATTGTCAAAAATTATAATTAGCATAAAGGTGTTGTATAAAATTATATTAACGTTTGTTTAAATTTATCAAAATTCAAATTTAAAGTCTGAAACTCATGCTTTCAAATACTGTCTAATTCTTTCCTAAATCCACAAATTTGAATTCGAAAATTCATACTTCTAAATAGTATCTTATTAGTTATGTATGTTAAAAAATATTTTGAGAAAAAAAAATATTGAGATGATAAATACAATATTCTTACACGTTTTGTCTAAATATGTTGAAAATTTAGAAATAAAATATAAAATATTTTTTTTGTATTGTATAAATGTTTATTTATAACTATATGTGCACGTAAATTATTAATGTATATTATTTATAATTTTATATTAATTATATTAATGGCAACCGACAACAAAATGTTCAATACATATTTATATAAATTATCATATTATTTATGGTTAAGAGGAAAAAATAAAAATAAATAAATGATACTTTTTTTGTTATCCAAAAAAAAATACTTTTTTTATTATCCATAAAAAATTTAAAATAAATAATACCTTTTATGACAAAAATATTATCGTTATTAAAGAAGTTATTTCAAGGGATGAGAAAAGTTTAAACAAAAATTATAACAGTTTGAATTTTATTCTTTAAAAAAGTCCGTAGTTATAATTAGACTCATCAATAAATTGAATTTTTGTAGAAGCTCAATTATATTTATATATATAGTTAGGTATGGTACGAATTCACTAGTATAGTATAATTAATGTTTTAATATTTTTTATCAAGCAACTCGACTTTATATTATCCACTCAACTCAAAATTTTATCATAAATAAAGAAAATTGTGCATACTATTTTTTGCATAAAATCTAAATACTTAGGACAATTATGATTAACTACGATGCAATAATAAATAGCTATTTTAATAATTATGATAATACACAAACATCCTTACGCATTAATCATTGCATTTTGTCTTATTTAAATAGTAATTAATTGTTCTTATAAATCACAAGAATAATTATCAAATAGATATATTAACTATCTAAATCACACTAACGCAAATTTAGAGTAAATAAAGAATATTTAATAAATAAATAAATAAGATTAAAACTTTTAACCGAAGTAATTTAAGCTAAGGCGCAGTATAACTCGACTCTGATTAGATCCATAGGGCTCTTTTGATATTCAAAAATAAGAATGAGCATTTGGTCGATATGATTAATTTAGTTAATTAATTAAATTAATAAAAAGATTAATTACAAAATCTTGTTAATTGAATTGTTCCAAAATTTGTAATTAATGGAATTTAACTAAACTAAATATAGTTGACATATATATAATTTTAGTATATATATATATATATAATTATCAATTATTAGATTATATTAGTCCATTAATTTGATTAATCAAACATATAAAACGTAAAAACTGTATATCAAAATTTAATGAAAATCAAAATCAAAATAAATAGAATAAATTTTTAATCAAACCAAATCGAGTTTTTTCCCATTTTATTATTAAAAATATATAAAATATTAAATAATACTTTGATTGGGAAAAAATTTCCCAAAGTAATGCTTACGTAATCTCGCAGCTTGATGCTGCGAGATTTAAAGTGATGGGCCGCTGAAAACACGATGTGTGGCAAGGAGATAACCAAATCTCGCAGCTTGGAGCTGCGAGATTTAAAGAGAATAGCCAATGGGAAGTTAACATGTGGCGCATAAGGGGAGAAAATCTCGCAGCTTGGAGCTGCGAGATTTAAACAGAGAAGCCTCCCACTGATTGAGTTGCAGGGAACTTAACTGGATGCTGCCGGCAAGGATGGTGAGCGACGACGGCGGCAAGGGGTGTTGGCGACGGTGGCGGCGAGGACTAGTTCTGCTTCAAGAGGTGTTGCAGGGAGGCTGGGCGAGTGGAGCAGAGAGCGGCAGCGGCGGCGGCGGCTATTGTTGCTGCGAGTTGCCGAGAGGTTGAGGCGGGGCTCGGCGATGAGGTGGCCGAAGAGGGTGAGGTTGAAGTTGCCGGGGACGGAGAAGACGTCGTTGATGCCGATTTCGACGAGGTGGCGGCCGAGGGTGGCATCGGAGGACGCAACGACAGAGGTTGAGGCCGACGAGGTTGAGGCCGGGCTCAGCGATGAGGTGGCCGAAGAGGGTGAGGTTGAAGTTGCCGGGGACGGAGAAGACGTTGTTGACGCCGATTTCGACGAGGTGGCGGCCGAGGGTGGCATCGGAGGACGCAACGACGGAGGACACAACGACCGACGGTGGGATTGCAGGCGTCCAGCGCGCAGATCTTTGAGTCCATGGCCGAGAAGGAATTTTTTCCACGCCTCACCCTAAATCTCGCAGCTCGGAGCTGCGAGATTTGCTCCCTGCCACGTGTCAGCTTTCCAGTGGCTACTTTCTTTAAATCTCGCAACTTAGAACTGCGAGATTTGGTCTTCTACTTGCCACGCGTCATCTTCTTAGTGGCCATCAATTTAAATCTCGCAACATCAAGCTGCGAGATTACGTAAGCATTAGTTTGGGAATTTTTTTCCCCTTCGGAGTATTATTTAATATTTTATTTATCGTTAATAATAAAATGGAAAAAACTCAACCAAATCGGTGGAATCTATTTGGATGGTTTAGGTTTGATGGGATTGTGCTCGCTCCCCGTCAAAAGAGAGATGCCTAGCTAGCGTGCCAACAACCGGAGCCACCGCGTGGGCCCTGAACCCGGCAGTCCGCGGATGTATATATTATATGAGATGACAGCTGGGAGAGAGGGGGGCCGGGTGTCCTTCGCTGCCGCCCTCAACTGTCCACGTGTTTGGATATCATTGGATACGGAGGAAAAACGTGGGTGGGGACCACGTTTCTGTTGGATCCAGCAAAGAGACCGAGGGCGAGAAAGAACGAAAAAAAGTGAAATGTGAACAACAAACAACTGCCTGTCGTAGTAGCTAGCCAGCTGAAATCCTAGAATTTGCAGTAGGCCCGGACGTGGGTCTTCCGTCATACGCGTGCTTGGGTCAATGGGTGCGCGATGCAGCTCTACTTTAGGAGGAAAAAAATCTTCTTCTTAAAAAGAAGCTATCATGGAAAAGTAATTAAAATAAATACATAAATACAGATGTAGCAAAAATGTTATTCTTCAAACTACTAGGTTTTGAAAAAATTCACCGCAAACCAAAATATCAAAGGAAAAGAAAACAAAGAAAGAAGAAAAATCTTATTGTCTGAAAAATTTCACATTCTCTCTTCCTTTATCCATCGGGAAAGAGAAAGGAAGCAGAAAATCGACGTTATCGTCAAGTAGGAGCCATTTAGAGGTAGAGTTTCGAGATCCCTGAACAACAACGAGAGCTGTGAACTGAAGAAAGAGGAGGAAGAGGAACGCGTGGAGGCCACGCATTGTCAGAGAACAGATCGTCGGGAGCAGTCGAGAGCTCTCCAACTTCCGGCGAGTTCCAGTAGATTTGTTAGGGTTCGACTTATGCTCGAATTATGAGATTCGGCCGGAAAGACCAGAAGAAAAGTAAATTACCGAATTTTTTTTTATCTTTAGCAGAGAGAGAGATAGAAAGAGAAAGTGTAAATTATTTTATACATTTAAACAAGCTATTTATTTTTAAAATTTTTAATATGAATCTAAAAAAGTTTTTAAAAAATAAGCCAAATTTTTTATAATATTTTTAAAAACTAAAAAATAAATACAAGAAAAATTTTGTCCATAACTAAATGGCCCCGCACAATGAGTGGCAAATGTATATATCTAGGTAGTTGTAGACTTGTACGAGTCTTTAAATTGCACATCCAAAGCATTAAAACATTTTTTTTATTGTGTAAAATAAAACTTAAACAAATATAGTTGAACTTTAGTTTACTTTATGTTTCTAAAAACTTTTTATCTAACTTCTCTTAATTTATTTATTTTGATGTATTAAATATCAATGAACTGCGAAAATAAGAAAATGGAAAAATAAAAAAAAAATAATGGTAGCTTCCGACCCGAAATAACCATCTCAAAATATTTGAAGGGAATGATGAGAGACAGATTTCACATCCTTTCACAAGCTAATGAACTAGTTCATTAAATGAATTTCAATTTAAAGAAAAATTGAAACATGAAGAATAATGGTATTTTTATTCCAATAACTGAAACATGAGCACTACGTTCTTAAGGAGAATACTTGCTGGGGTATTTAAATAAGTTTATAAGATATAGTTAACATTAAATGAAATATCATAAATCCCATGAAATCTGAAATAAAATTTGCGTTGTTGACATATATGTTTCTTTTGAATCAATAGGTTCTGATTTGTTAGCATATATGATCATCAAACAATTGACTTTTAATCTTTAACACTCTTTAGTTTTTGTCATTTAAATATGCAGCGGAAAAATGCAATCATTACGACTTGCTTCGAAATTGCTTTATGTTTGAAACAATCGATGTAACCATCAACGGTATTAATCTCATTGCGTGTTGAGCTGCGATGCATTGTTAACACAAATTACTCAACTTTCAGCTTAAAATTGACCTTTGAAGTTATGCTTTGATTCAAATAATTTATTACTCAAAAATTAACGAGCTTTAACTAGTATGGTCTCGAATTATATATATACATAATGAACATGTTGAATTCAAACAAAACACTTTTAACACTGTATTTGGGAACATTGAATTCAAACTTTATATTTAAATTCAATATAAATTCAAACTCATAACGTCATATTAATTCCACAATTAAGCTAACATGATTCAATTTGTTTAAATTCTCACCCTTTCTCAATACAAACATCAATACCAAGTCAATGCATTAAATTATATCGCATGAAATATCTCAAATAACAAAGTTTAAAACTTTGATGTTTAAGGTTCAAATTCTAATATTAGATAAAACAAGTATTAAATAAAAGTAAAAAATATTTTTTTATCATACCAAAAAAGAAAAAAGATAATCACCGCTCAAAAATATATGTCAAGTAACATTATGATCACGGATAACCAAAGCATGACGATGAGGAGGATTAGGCGTGAAATAGTCGGAGATGACGTTGACGGCGAAGACTTCAGCAAAGTACATCATGATCGCGGATTGACAACCAAAACACGAGGAGGAGGAGGAGGAGGAGGATTGGGTGTGAACACGCCGGCGATGACGCTAACGGCAAAGACTTCAGTGAAGTCGTCGGAGGTGGACCAATGAAATTGAAAGGGCCACCCATTTAACATTTTGTATTGAATGCACTTCAACTTGTACTAATTAAATTAAATGAAAAGTAAAGATGCTAGTTTGGTTGATATTCATGGCGGCCATTTATTGCATGTAACTATGGCAATTGGATCGCCAACGGTCAGATTTTCATCCAAATTTGTCCTCACTTAAATTTTGTTTTATCTTGAATCCGTCGGTTTGAATTTTACTCAACGAAGTTTAATGTCATGTTATTTTAAGATTTAAGTTTGATTTTTTAAAGAAAATTTTGACAGTATATTGTTGGTATATATTTATGTATGAATGCTAATCTAAGGTAATTAATGTGAAAGGGTGTAATTTTGGGACAGGTTGATAATAATGTACACTCGCACTTGAATTAATAAAATAATAAAAAAAAAGGTTTAGTTACGGGTTTAATAATTCTTTAAGTTGACTAATATAATATAATTGTGCTCGTATATAGGTAAGTAGAATGTATGATTTTATTTTTTATTCTATTTTTCTTTCACTTAAATCTTGATGTTTAATATTGATTGAAAAATGGTAGTTGTTGAAACTTGAATCTTGACATTTAATTGGAAAATATTTTTAGGAGTTTACCAACTGAATTATCCATATCGTACTTATATCAAACTTTAAGTATTATTTTATGGGCTAATATCATAAAAATCTACTAAATTTTCTCCCTGTAAAATTCAGCCCACTAACTTTAATTCAAACAAAAAAAATGTACTAAATATCTAAATATATGGACTAATTTTTTATTGAGACAATTTTATTTCTTATCAATTATTAATTGTAATTTTTGTAATATTATTTTTTTGGGTAATAGTTTTTTTATGGCTTTACAAATTTCTTTAAACTTGAATTTTTTAATTAGATATTATTTTTTCACAGCATATACCTTATAGTAAAATTAAATGGATTATTATAACGTTGTGATTTGGAAAAAATTATCATTTAAGAAGTCATAAGAGTTTCTTTTCTTTCCATGCATACTAGTCAATTAAGAAAATTCATCCTTAAAATTCAGTAGTATTCATATAAACTATATCTAAATACTTTTTTTATACTCGCACAAAATCTAAATTTAAGAAAATCAAAATTTTTTATTTTCTTTTAGTGGTATCTTATTGTTCTAATGAAACATTGACTGCTATTATTTACATATTTAAGTGAATAGCTTTGACATTTAATAAATATTTCCTCAATTATTTACAAATAAACCAATTATTTCAAAGTTATTTTTAGGTTGCAATTTATTAAGTTCATCTTACGAGGCATATGATTATCGGATTTCAATTACTTTCCTTTTATAGTCTTAGTTAAGCTAATTTTAAACTTTCTAAGGTAATGATTATAATTCACAAGGTTCCAGAGTTGAATAAGAAAAAGTATGTGTTGTGAAAAGAGTATGAAATTGCATAGTGAAAATTATAAATATAGCAAAATAGTGAAGTACCAAAATATAATTCAAACACTCAGTTTATATGAATAACAACAAGAATCAACACACAAATATACGTGGTTTGACAAAACTTACATCTATGAGAGTAATCGGCAAAAGATTCACTATGAATAATCAAAGTACACAATACAAAGGTTTACAATGATCTTCCCAGAAAGACATATTTAACAACCATTCAGAGGTTTCCCTCCAAATACCCAACCATTCCAAAGTTCAAATTCAAAATTTGAAAATTTTTATCGCAATTGTCGGCTTGATAGAGAGATTTTAGGGAATGAGTTGACCTAGTTGAGCTCCTGGTTGAGACTCTCATGAATTCATGTATGAGATATTTATCTACTCACGCCCATATATTTTTCTTCTTTTATTTATGAACCCCACTAAGTATAAGAACCACATAAACGCAACAGTATGCAAACTACTAAATGAGGGTGACTTAAATATAAAGCTATTATTAGTCATACCATTATAAAATGCATCACTTACTGAACTTCTTGGTTTTCGATTGACAAAATTTTGGGAATAGAAAGGCACTAACGAGAGCAGCATGACAGAGGAGAAGATAATGGGGTGAGGGGGCAGTTGGATTTGTTCAAAGAAAAGAGATAGTTTGATTCTCGAAGGGCTTTTTTAGTTCATTGCATCATGATTTTTAAACTTGGATTGGACCAAGTTATAATAATTTAATATAATGGTAAATATTTAGACACCACATTATCCTTAATTATTTTGGTTCATTGATTATTTAAGTGTTAAAATTTTTTAAGTATTGCATTTTTTAAAATTTATGGTTATCTAATATTTTAGGACATGAATTTAATTAAGTACGTATTTTTGTGTTATAATTATTTTTTCATGTATTAGTTATACACTTACCAGGGATATAATAATCATATTCATGAAATGCTTATTAAGATTCACTTGTCAAACCAAATATTGACATAGGAATAATGTATGTGTACATTTTTTAAAATTTTAAAATGTGAACCAAATATAAATATTATTCTCAGCAATGCATTATGAGTCTCATTCTCATAAATGAAATATTGGAAAAGGTCACTATATTAAAATATTTTTTATACTGCGAACCAAACGATTCTGAGGGTGTCTCTAGGATGGCCAATACTTTTTTTTATATAATTATTTTTCTTTAAATTTTTTATAAAAAATGAATAAATGAACAACAACACATTATTTTATAGTAAAAGTTGTTTTATAATAATTACAAAAATATCATTTGTTTTTCAAAATATTAAACTTATATAAAAAAGTTAAAAATATTTTTTAATTATTTTTTAATTATCTTTTTGTAATAATTTTAAATTTAAAAATAAAAATAAAACTGTATTGGTATTTAAAAAATTATTTTTTATTTTCTTAATATGAATCTTCAAAGACTAAAAAATAAGCTAAAATTTTTATAACTCTTTGAAACACTGAACAATAGAAAAATAAAAAATATTTTGTACAACTAATAAATGGACTCTAAAAATATCAGATTTTTATGTTTGATTATCAAATAAAATAAGAAAGAAAATAAAAAAAATGCACAAAGTTAGAGAACAAAAGATTAATTAAATATTGTTAATATTTTTTTTCTTAATTTTTTAAATGAATGAAATAAATATATTTTTTAAATTGTATTTATTTGATATGCAAATAGCGTAATGAAAGTGGAACTGTTCAAGGGCTCTTCCCAGCTATGACCTGTTCAAGGCCTCATTTGCATGTCTTTTTTATCATTTATTTCCACGAGAAAGTAAAAGTCAATGGCGTTTTTTAAATGAATAAAATAAATATATTTTTTAAATTGTATTTATTTGATGTGCACATAGCGGGCTCTTCCCAGCTATGACCAAGTTCAAGGCCTCGCATGTTTTTCATCTTTTATTTCCACAAGAAAGTAAAAGTCAATGGCGTCGCCCGGACTCGAACCGGAGACCTTCAGTGTGTTAGACTGACGTGATAACCAACTACACCACGACACCTTTGAACTTTGGCTGGTAATTGTTTTTATTTTATATTATAAATCGTGTGTACTCGTTCACGGACGTTTCGTGAAGCCCACGTGAGACCCAGACAAAAGTGTTAAGCCAAACCATCCCCGTGTGGCATGTGGGGGTCACGGCTTTTCATTTTGAAATTTGAACACCATATTGAAAACAATGAAAAAATGGTTTCACTTTTTGGGGTTGGGTGCGTGGACACACACAAAATAAAAAAATAAAAAAGAGGACAACCAAAACCAACTCCACGGTATTTTTTTTTTAAATATAACTAAAAATATTAAATGACAATTAATTGTTTAATTTTCATATTTAAACTCTTATAATATAATATCTACACTGTACTATTGAAATAGATCATTATGTGTATTATATATATATATAATATATATATATATTATTTACATATATATCTATAATATTTATATATAGGAATCTCTTCAAACTTCCACCATTAATTTCTCATATTAAATAAGCTAACACTTTAGTTAATCCATACAACCATTAATTCATATCCTTATCATATGGGACATATTCCCTATATGTGAGATCCACATCATTCATGTGGGACATATCATTTGGGATATAAATCCTACATTCTCCCACTTTACTCATATGAATGATATTAATATGGATTAACAAATAACCATAATGTGCACAAAACCTTAGCTTATTTATACTTTTCAATGAGATTACCATAATATCATAATTAAACAACCCATTAGCACAAGTCATGGCTATAAATATCATTAGAGCGACATCTTCCCTTCCATGTACCACAATACTAATAAATTACTTAACTATGATTTATAATAGGAAGTTATCATACTGTCCCTGTAATGTCTTTGTCAAAGACCATTTCTGTTCAACACTGAACCATCTCCATAATCACGTGATTTATGGTAAACAGGAATAATGTTCAGAAACACTTTTATTGATATCATTATACATATTATAGAACAAAACATAAAGATCCACTATTATACATCAAGGATTACAACAAAGACCCATATGATCAGCATGTTCTTTAAATGCCTTTGATGTCAATCCTTTCGTTAAAGGATCTGCTATCATTAACTTAGTCCTTATATGTTCTATAAGTACTGTCTATTTCTGAACTTCCTCCTTAGCAGCCAAATACTCGAGCTCCATATGCTTAGCACCATTAGAGTATTTGTCGTTTTTGGAGAAAAAGACTACTACGGAGTTATCACAATAAATTCTCAACGACCTAACTATATTGTCGACAATCCCAAGTCCTGAGATAAAGTTTCGTAACAACAAAGCCTGAATTGTGGCCTCAAAGCACGCCACAAATTCAGCTTCCATAGTAGATGCTGCTATGATAGTCTGTTTGGCGCTCTTCCATGATATTGCTCCTCCAGCTAACAGGAAAAATAGTCATACGTTGACTTACGACTATCAACGCATCCAGTAAAATCTGAGTCAGAGTAGCCAACCACCTCCAATTGATCTGTTCTCCTATATGTGAGCATACAGTGTCTGGTTCCTTTTACGTACCTCAAGACTTTCTTTGCAGCTTTCCAATGCTCCATTTCGGGATTACTTTGGTACCTCCCGAGCATCCCAATTGTAAAACTAATATCTGGTCTCGTACAAGTTTGCACATACATCAAACTCCCAACAATAGATGCAAAAGGAATATTTTCCATACTTTTCTTTTCGAATTCATTTTGTGGACAATCTTTTAGACTGAACTTGTCCACTTTACAAATAGGAGCAGGAGTTGGTTTACAATCAGCCATATGAAATCTTTATAGAACTTTATTAATATATCATTTCTGAGACAACCCTAACAATCCAAGTGATCTATCCCGGAATATTTCAATTCCAATCACATAAGTTGCCTCGCCCATATCTTTCATTTCAAAGTTCATAGAAAGAAATCTCTTGATATCATTCAATAAGCCAAGATCATTACTAGCAAGTAAAATATCATCAACATATAGAATCAGAAAGATAAACTTGCTCCCACTGACCTTTAGATATATACACCGATCAACAGTGTTTTCTTTAAAACCAAAGGTCGTGATGGTATCATGAAATTTAAAATACCATTGCCTAGAAGCTTGTTTAAGTCCATATATTGATTTCTTTAATTTGCAAACCATGTGCTCTTTTCCTTTAATCATTAAACCTTCAGGAAGATCCATATATACCTCTTCATCTAAATTTCTATTTAGAAAAGCAGTTTTCACATCCATTTGGTGTAACTCTAAATCAAAATGAGCCACCAAAGCCATAATGATTCTAAGAGAGTCCTTTTTAGACACAGGAGAAAACGTCTCTTTATAATCAACACCTTCCCTTTGAGTGAAACCCTTTGCTACAAGTCTAGCTTTATATCATTCAATGTTACCATTACAGTCGTGTTTGGTCTTAAAGAGCCATTTACACCCAACTGTTTCAAACCCTTTAGTCAAATCAACGATGTCCTAGAATTTATTCTGTTCCATAGATTTCAACTCATTATTTATGGCATTGATCCACTTTTCAGAATCATCGCTCTTAATGGCTTGTGAAAATGTAACCGGATCCTTACTAGTTCCTAAATCATAATCAGTCTCTTACAGATATACTAAATAATCATTAGAAATAGCTAGTTTCCTTACTCTTTGAGATCTCTTTAATGCTATTTCTTGTGATTGTTCTACAATTGGCTCAATGGTGACATTTTCATCATGAAGTGATACATCATTAAATTGTTGTTCAGTGTTATCACCCCTTTCAACAACGAAAGGGACAACAATGTCTGTTAAAGGTCTAGATATCGGTATAGGAACCTAAATTTCTTTAATGACCACATTTCGTGATATATCACTCCCACTAATTTCACCATTTTCAAGGAACTTTGCATTGCCGGATTCAACTATTCCCATACTATGATTAAGACAGTAAAACCTATACCCTTTAAACTTTTCTGGATATCCAATAAAATACCCACTCACAATCCTTGAATCCAATTTCCTTTCATTTGGATTATAGACTCTAATCTCTGCTGGACAACCCCAAACATGAAAGTTCCTTAAACTTGGTTTCCTTCCCATCCACAGTTCAAAAGGAGTTTTCTGAACTGCCTTACTAGGAACCCGATTTAGCACATACACTGCTGTTTTAAGGGCTTCCATCCATAATGAAATGGGTACTGAGGAATTACTCAACATACTCCTAACCATTTCTATAAGAGTACGATTCTGCCTTTTAGCCACACCATTCTGCTGAGGCGTACCAGGCATTGTGTATTGAGCACAAATACCATGTTGTTCTAGGAATTTAGCAAATGGTCTTAGACATTGTTTTATACCATCATACCTACCATAATACTCACCACCTTTGTCAGATCTAATGATCTTCACTTTCCTATCTAATTGTCGCTCCACTTCCGCAACGTATGCCTTTAAAGCATCTATTGCTTGAGACTTTTCATGCAATAAATAGATATAGCCATATCGTGAAAAATCATCAATAAAGGTGATAAAATACTTTTCTCTACTTAAAGATGGAGAGTCAAAAGGCCCACATACATCAGTATGAACAAGTTCCAGTAGATTCTTACTTCTTGTGGCTCATTTCCTTGTATGTTTAGTTTGCTTTCCTTTAACGCAATTAATACATACATCGAAATCAGTACAATCAAAGTTCATGAGAACCCCATCCTTTACCAATCTCTCCATTCTTTCCCTGGATATATGACCTAGTCTTTTATGCCACAAGAAAGAGGAATTCTCGTTTATTCTATTACGCTTAGTTCCAATATTATGATGCAGAGTGAGGAGTGTTTCAGCAAACTTTTCATTAAGATTAAATTTATACAACTCCTCATACAAAATACCAGAGTCAACACATAAGTCACCTTTCATAATATGGAAACCTTTATGTTCAAAATACAAACCATAACCTTCATTATCTAATCTAGACATGGAAATTAAGTTCCTAGAAATATTTAGAACATACAAAGTATCAAACAGGTCTAAACAATGACCCGATTCAAGATACAACCGAACAGTTCCAACACCCATAACTAGCACTTGATTTCCATTCCCTAAGACTATCATGTGTTCATTTTCCATTACGCTCTAGATCATAAGGTATCCCTGCATCGAATTGGAAACATGAACAGTAGAACCAGAGTTAATCCACCAAGTGTTAGAAGGAACTTGTGTCATGTTTGATTCGAAACATACATAAGCTAAAGGCTTACCTTTCTTTTCGAACCATGCTTTACGTTTCAGGCAACTTTTCTTTAAATGCCCATAGCTACGACAAAAGTAACACTTGGGACCATAATGTTCCTTCCTGCAAGCCTCACTACCATAGGAAGTACTCGCCACCTTCAATGGATCTTTCTTTAAACCTTTCTTTATTTTCTTTCCTTTACTTCCAGCTGCGTTACTCGTGACATTTATTGAATGTTGTCCCTGTTGTTTGAGTCTTGCCTCTTCTTGAACAAACATGCTTGCCAATTCATTCACATTCCATTTTTCTTTAATTGTGTTATAGTGAATCTGAAAAGGCCCGTACTGAGGATGCAAAGAGTTCAAAATAAACTGAACAAGGAAGTTTTCATTAACATTCATTCCCAAAGTATTAAGTCTAACAGCCAGATTAGACATTTCTAGGACATGTTCATTAATTCCTTTGCTGCCATCAAATTTCATTGTGGTTAGTTCAGCCATCAACCTTCTTGCAAGGGACTTATTAGCTGAACAAAATCTATCTTCCACTGCCGTAAGATATTCCTTTGCGTTATCTAGTTGAGGGAGTGTTGATTTAATATTATTTGTTATACACATTCGCATAAACATCATACTTAATCTGTTCGATCTTTCCCATGACTTATACAAAGCTTGCTGCTCCAAACTACTGGTTTTAGTAATAGCAGTCGGTTTATCCATTCGCAAAGCTAAGTCTAGATCCAGAACACCTAGGTGAAACTGAATCTGTTCATTCCAGTCAGAGAAATTTGTCCCATTGAATATTGGAACAGAAGAAGCCAACAAATGCAATGAAACAAGAACAGACACTACAATAACACAAAATGCTCACTACATTAATGCTTTGAGTTTAGAACATTTCATTAGTAAATTGCGTTCAATCTTTGGATCAACTTATGCAATATACTAATCCTTACACTTACTGGTAATTTTCATTCATCAAGACATAATTGATAACCTTTATAAAGATTGATTGGTCTGTCACCTTTGAGCAGACATCCCAATCTAACTATCATTCATTAATTATCCTGATTAAATCAATGATCATTTGAAAGTTGGTGTACCTTTGGGCTAGCCATAATATTCAAATAATCATTCTGTAATAATTTTGCAAGATTATATCTCAATACAATGTTTATAATTTTTCTTAATGAAATCACTTTGGTGATAACAAGCTAATCATAATATAAACATTGATTGACTCCATACTCAGCAAAATCAATCCAAGTTTAAAGCAGATAATCAATTTCTTACAATGAGAATTTTACTTGGATTAACATTTTGTTTTATTTTATGTAAAATCTGGCAGCCCATGTATTAAAAACACTACAGCCCGTATATAAAAAAAAACTGACAGCCACTGGCAGCTCATGTATTAAAAATAGTGCAACTCGTATATAAAAAAAAATTGACAATCACTGGAAGCCCATGTATTAAAAAAAAAAAAACTGCAGCCTGTACATTTAAAAACTGGCAGCCCGTATATTCAAAAACTTCACGGTACAGCCAAAACTGCAATTACTTTTTTAAAAAAAAAAAAAAAAAACAAAACAACTTATCTATGCCATGTTTCATATTCATTTCAGAGTTCATTTCAAAATACCAATCCATAATATACAACAAATAATCAATTCCCCAATATAAGAATTTTACTAACTTACTTTCATGTAAAATTCTCTAACTTATGCATGCATAACATGTGAGTGTTACATTATTAATCAAGTTATAATAAAATTATTCGCATGCATATCATTCAGCAGCCCTACTTTAATATCACTATATAGGGAAAAACCGTCAACGATCCACATGTAAGAAAATTTTCAAACCAACAAAAAACCCCATAAATCCATCAAATATCATATATATTTTCAGGAATCATTTATCATATGAATTCTTCAATTCGATTACAGAAAATATCATGAATATAAATTTTCACACGAACCCATAACAAGATTGTAAGGGGTTAAAAGAAACAATCTTTATCATGAAAGGAAGATCATGATAATTTCAAACCTTGCTCTAATATCACCTGTAAAAAAACTTTCATAAATATATTGCAGCCAAGGATCTTCAATTATCATGAACTTTACATCAATTACTTTATGCAGAAAATAAATAAATCATAAACTGTAAACTTTACATACCGGAATCGGCCATATCGAACCTATCGAGAAGAATACCTAGCGAATCTGAAGAAATCGTTTCTCCCACTTCTCCTCTTTCTCTTTCCTTCCTTCACCAGATCTATGAGATCTCCTGATGATTAAAGAAATAGAGGCAGAGAGAGGACAATTCATTTTTTCCTATCTTTTCTTTAATGCTAACACCACCATGTAGCTAACCCCTTAGAGCTTAACTTGATGTATAGCATACCTTATAACTACACCCATAATAGTAGCTAATATATATATTATATATATATATATTATATACATATATATATATATAATATTTATGTATAAGAATCTTGTGACGCCCCGATTTTCGTACAATTTTTTTTATAATAAATAAATAATCACGTCATAAATCCACAACATCCACAAATCGGCCACGTCAACAATCCTAGTACCATTCATACAACCCGACCGCATTGGGTACTGGGTAAAAAGTATTTTATTATATTCAACCTAACAGCGGAAGACAATATGCACATATCAGTCAGAATACAATACCCAGAGTATCAACATACA
This sequence comes from Malania oleifera, assembly GCF_029873635.1. Classification (NCBI taxonomy): domain Eukaryota; kingdom Viridiplantae; phylum Streptophyta; class Magnoliopsida; order Santalales; family Ximeniaceae; genus Malania; species Malania oleifera. Next base: position 151,266,558 of record NC_080417.1, on the reverse strand, counting down.
TACAAATATTCACACTACCTTCCCATACTAAAAATTACTATTCAACTCTAAGGGAATTACATCTCCCCTAGTCCAAAAACTCACCCTGTGTATCAGGGTCTCAGCTCCCTACTATCACGGAGCTCTATCACCCGGCCGGTCTCTGTTCCCTGAAAAATTTAGATAAATTAGGTGAGACACATCTCAGTAAGAAGGAATAAATTATTTACATTGTATGGCCAAATGAGTACAATTATAATACACTTTACTTTTCAAATCACCATTTCATTTGAGAAAATACAATGATATTCACATACACATAATCATATAGATATACAACACAAGCTTTTATAAGCTTTAAAATCATTTATCAAATTCAATGATTTCCAACACATATTTACCCGCGAAGTTCCTGAGAATAGGGAAGATTACCCGCCCATACAGGTAGCTTCCCTTTGCCCTAACATGTTGTGCAGCCGAGTATAGCCACATCTGATACCCATCAGGGCACTCACCTTACTCAGTAAGCCCTCAGGCGGAGAGTTTCACTTCGCCTTAATTATTTATATTATTAACTCACACTGTTCCATTTCTCAATTTTATCATTCTTTATTTCTCAATTTCCATTCTTTCTTTCATTCCTCATTTAAGCCAATTTAATCATTCTTTCACTTTTCATTTCCACTTTACTTTCCGACTCATGAGTATCCTCGGTATCAAATACCAACATCACGTCTGTAACTCATGGCCACCCTGAGGATCTTTCTATACACGCCATGCTTCCCCCCATAATCAAGGTTGTGCAGCCCGAAGGCTGGATCTAATCGAGGTTGGCCGACCCGGTTAGATCAAATATCATATTACATATCGCGTCTGTAGTACGACTGGCCGGCCTAATACCCTGATCCGGACTCAGGGGGCCCAACAACCCTACACAATGGCACAGTCGACTGTCACGCCACACGCTTCAAGAGTCCGTGTGGTTGCACTAACACCACTCGCAACGGTACCATGCTGAATATCATAACCATCCAACAGGGTTTACCACCACATACCCGCAATCATTATGCAGTATTGGCATTTCATCAATTATATTCCGGTATATCACAATTCAGTTTAATATAAATATTCTTATCATTTTCTGTGCACATTTCATCATCTCGTAATATCATATATCACATTTTATGTATTTTTCACATTTTCCCAAAATACTCATTTCTTATGCAAATAATTTCCACTCACAAATAAATACCACATTTCATTATTTTCCAATATCAATAATTCACAAAATCCCATTTTTTAGGCAAAACATTTCTACTCATATAATAATACCATATTACATTATTTTTCACTAATCAGATCAGTAATTCTCATTTCAATATTTTCTCAGAATTTACACATTATTATAATTTACACTCCAAAATATCACAATTTACAATTACTCAAATGCGACACAATTTATCTGATATTTATATCATAATAATTTTCAAACAAAATATCATATACTCAATTTCACATATTCATTCAAATAATAATTCTAAAAACACTGCTATAATTTATTCCTCTTACCTAACTTACTGAGAATCTCCCTAGAATCCCAAATTCTACGCTCTTGGCGCCCAAAATTCAACTCCTGCAATTTGCATTTTTCCCTAAATTAATTAATCTATTTCTCCAAAATAATACCCATCTAGCCTTCCCTAGACTCCATATACCTCAAATTAATATTTAAACTACTATTTAACATCCCCACTTAATTTTCTAAATTTTGCCTGCGGGTCCCAAAATTACACCCGCGGCTCTCACCCGGGCCCTAAATTTCAGAAATCCTACTTCAACCCAAAATGTTTAATATTTTAGCATTTCTAAATTAATGCTAATTAATTAAAAATAAGCCCCTTAATAACCCCCGCACCCCAAATTTGAGGTTTTGGCCCAACACCCCCACGAGAATTCCGTCCCACTAGACTTGTAGAGAATCATCCCTAGATTCTCGTGGTGGTGTCCGTTCATCAATTGGACTTATATTTTGCAAAAAATTAAAGAAAAAGGAAAAAATGGCTTACCCCAGGGAATACGCCTACGCCGGTCCTACCACCGATCCACTCCGATAGAAATGACGGCAGCGACGAATGGAGTCCAGTGGTATCTTCAGATTTTCGATCCGGCGAAAATCCGTCAAAAAATCGAGGAGAGAGGGAGAGAGAACGTGAGGCGAGAGAGAGAGAGAGGACATGCGCTGCTGCAGGAGAAAAGAAAAAGAAAAGAAGAAAGAAAGAAGAAGAAGATTGGGGGGGTGGGTGGGTGAAGAAGATAATTTAAAAAAAACAAAACATTCATCCTGAAGCTTTCTGAAGCTTCAGGATGTTAGTTACAATAATAATAATAATAATAATATATTTAATTAATATTAATAATAATATATTTTATTAATAAAAATAAAAATAAATTTTAATTATTATTATTTTTAATTATATTTTTTTTCTTTTTTTTTTTAAATTCAATTAATTAATTAATTATTATTATTATTATTTTTTGATTTTGAAATCAATCCACTAATCTTCTATAACCCTTTTTAGGGTTATTACAAATCTCTTCAAATTTCCATCATTAATTTCTCATATTAAATAAGCTAACCTTTTAGTTCACTTATACAACCATTAATTCATATCCTTATCATATAAGACACATTCCCTATATGTGGGATCCACATCATTCATGTGGGACATATCCTTTGGGATATAAATCCTACACATTATGCCCCCTATGCTTCCAAAATCCAAATCCAATTTTTTTAGAATTTTGATTTATTTTTTTCAGAAAGTGGTTGACTATTTCTCGAGTGTTTCACTATAAACATAGGTCATCATACGCATAAAATACACATAATTTATAATAGATTTCTCATTCTAATTTATGTAACCATGTGTATTTAATTATTATTTTTTTCATAACTTTTCTTCTTTTTTTAAAGTGAATTTCTTCTCCTTTGTTTTATCTTTTTCATGATTGTTTGTTATTATGGTGTGATTATCACGAATCAAACTCCCCAAAGAGGAGTTCTTCTTATGATTTTGTTAGGGTTTTTTTTTTTTTAAAGTTAATTTCTATATTTTGATAATAAAATCATAATCTTCTAGCATTCATAATTTATCATTAATTTAATACCAAAAACTAGGATCTTGATTTCTATTAGTGTTGTGTTTTGATTATAATTGAACTCACAATTTCTCTATTTTCAATCATTGTTGATAAAACAAGTTAAAAATACCATTTTTTTTACTTTCTTATGGTATTAAAATTGAATTCTATTAATTAATTGTTAATTTGACTTCTATTAATTAATTGTTAATTTTTTACAAATTATTTGTATGATCATAAAATTTTGATTATAAAACTATAGAATGAAATAGTATAATCAAAATTATTGGAGTATCCGACAATAAATTGAAGGAAACATCTGAGCAAAAATAACAACGGAGGAGAAGGATGAAGAAGATGAGGCCTGACAAGGCTAGTCTCAACACTGTTTGATTATTCAACTTAATCACCTTCGAAACTTACTAAAACCACTCAATCGCGAACGAGTATAAGACGAGCAACATGAGGATGTCGATAAAGTGAACAATTGTTTTATTTTTTAAATTAATTTTTTGAGAAATTAAAATGATTTTATAGGTTTCATTATGGTGTTTAATTACGAATGGGTGTTAAGAATATTAGAGAAATATACACTTTCCATTTAGAGTAATATATACTTTCCATATTTTTTCAATTCTCTCATGTATATATACCTTTGTAATCCTTGTATTATGAGTGAATCAATAGAGAAAAATTAACTTTTCTCTAAATTTAACATGACATCACAGCAAATTCAAAACCAAATTCAAAACCTAATTTTTCTTTCTTTCTTTTCCCTAACCTTCATTGCCGCAGCCTCCCGCAACCTTTCGCTCGTTTTTGAACGCTTGCAACAGCTTCCCATTGCCGTTCCTCACCGCAGTCTCCTGCTCGTTCGCTCAAGCCTTCCGTCTCTCTACAGTAGACAACAGTTGTAATAACCCCAAAAAGGGATATAGAAGATTAGTGGAGTGATTCAAAAAAATAATAATAATAATTAATTAATCAAAATTATAAAAAAAGGGAAAAAATAATAATAATTTATTTTTATTTTTATTTTTATTAATAAAATATATTATTATTAATATTAGTTAAATAATAATAATTATAATAATAATAATAATAATAATAATAATAATAATAATTATTATTATTATTATTATTATTATTATTATTATTATTATTATTATATGTTTACAATCCACAATCCTCGTTAAAGTTTATGAGGATTTCAAAAGGGAACAGAAAAAAAAAAAAAGACCTAGAGAGGGTCTCTGTGCAAGAACCCCTGTAACGACCTGCTCCTTTTTCACATATTTTTTTTTATATATATAAATAAATTATCATCACATCATACATCCCAGCTCAGCAGGTCACAATCCACCCGGCCCGTGGGCACCAGGGATATAACAAAACATACAGTAGAAGCCTACGCAGTAGAAAGTATAAAATCATATACATCTCATCATAAAGTGCATAACACATACCAGAGTCACTACAATTACTATCTCGCAGTATATACATCTCAAAAATGAAATCTAGGGACAATCCCCACAAAACCTAACTGTCCCTACCAAAAACTTACCCTTCCAAAGAGGGCAAACAACTGATCTAGATCAGCGGGGCTTTTCCCGCTCTCCTATCAGGGGCTCCTGAAAAATGTATAAGATTTAGGGGTAAGACACCTCTCAGTAAGGGAAATAAACTAATACCAGTGTGTGGCAACATGAGTATTATGTGTTCTACATATACCATACATAACATATTCAATACTATTTATCAAATCTGGGAAAACATACATGTCTCATCTCATACACTAATAATAATATAAAACAATCCTGGTAGGTTAGCTGGCTGTTGTCATGTATCACCCCCACATAATTGGGTTGTGTGGCCCGAAGGCGAGACCTGACAATGGTTGGCCGACCATTGCCAAGTCAAACAGTAGTCTGTAGGTCCGATGGGTCTACCCAGACTGGTCCGTACACCAGGGGGGATAACAGCACACTTCTTGAAAATAACCACATCGACCATCCAATCTCACACCACTCCGTACAGTGGCGTTAACACAGATATCATGATCACGAAGACCATGGACACATAGCAACGGTACCGTGCAAGTGCTAGCCTAGACCAAGCCAACCAGGTTCTGATATCATATACATATACTAAAACCGTAATACATAAATATCTCATATCATTTATTTTCACATCAATCATATCATTTCACATATATACGTGCATCATGAAAATCATCGGCCCGTACGCCGGTATTACACATTTTAACATAGCACGGCCCATATGCCGGTAAATCACATAGCACAGCCCGTACGCTGGCAAACCACATAGCACGGCCCGTACGCTGGCAAATCACATAGCACGGCCCGTACGCCGGCAAATCTCATCCACATAACATGGCCCATACGCCGGCAAATCACATATACATATAAAAATATCTCGGCCCGTACGCCGGTTTTCCATCATAGAAATCCATATCGTCCCCATTCCAAAAAAAACAATATTTCACAACATTTTTATACTCATGCCACACTAAACAAATTTTCTACGTATTCAACATATCATCATTTAAACAGTATTTTCCAAATATAAATCATATATATAAATATATTTATTTTTCCTGAAACCAGATGCTATATATATATACATACATTTTCTCAAAATAAAACTAATTTAGTTTATCCCCTTACCTGATTCCTGAAAAGCCCCTAAGAAAATCTTTCCCGTACCCACGAGGTTCTCAACTCAATACCCTGAAAATGAAAACTCGCAGAATTAAAGTTTAGTATTTTCGTACGTACAATATTTTCTATAACTACCACTAAGTCAAATTCGACTTAAAAAGTCTTACCTCAACTTAGGGATGATTCCTAACGTTCCCAATCAATACCCTGGAACTGAAAATTTCCAGTATTAAAGTTCAGTATTTTTACGCGTATATTACTTTCTTCAACTGTCAAAAATCCAAATATTGAATATAAAGTCTTATCTTGGATTTGGGATGAAATCCAACTTCGTTTTCCTGACGATCCGTTCCGGCAGACTTGTAGAGAACTTCGCCAGGAGCGTCGTGGTGGCTTCGGTTTGTCGATCCGGCGTAAAACTAGCCCGGAATCAAAGAGAGAGAGAGTCGTAGGAGAGAGAGAGAGAGAGCACTTCCACAAATATCCAATTTAACTTCTTGAAGAAGCTTTCCACTTTATATATATATATACACCTTTAACCTTTATGTTAAATACATATCCTAATAACTTACTTTTATATATATATATACACACACACACACACACACACACACACACACACATATATATATACATGCTTCAATATATATATATATATATTTTCCTTATCATACTATTCATTTTACTATTTAATTTAATTAATTAATTTTATTTTATTATTTTATTATTATTATATATACATATATATATTTTTAAATTAAATTTTATTATTATTATTATTTTTTCCGGATACTACAACCCCCCCCACTATACTCTCTCTCTCTCTCCTCTCATTCCCTCTCCCTCTCTCCTCAGTTTCGTGACGAATTTTCGTCCGATCGAAAATCAGAAGATACCGCTGGACTGCATTCTCCGCTGCCGTCTTTTCTACTGGAACGGATTGGTGGTAGGAGCAGCGTAGACGTATCTCCGAGGGTAAGCTAAATCTCCATTTTTACCTCATTTCTTGCAAATTATAAGCCTGATTGACGAATGGACACCACTATGAGAATCTAGAGATGATTATCTACAAGTCTAGCGGGACAGAATTTTTGTGGGATCGTCGTGGGCAAAACCCCAAATTTGGGGTACGGGGTTATTAAGGTATTTATTTTTAATTAATTATGATTAATTTAGAAATGCTAAAATGTTAAACATTTGGAGTTGAAGTAGAATTTTCGGAATTTAGGACCAGGGTGAGCGCCGTGGGTGTAATTTTGGGACTCGCGGGCATAATTCAAAAAATTAAGTGGGGGTGTTAAATATTAGTTTAAATGTTAATTTGAGGTATATGGAGCCTAGGGAAGGTTAGATGGGTATTATTATGAGGAAATAGTTAATTAATTTGAAAAAAATGTAAATTGCAGGATTTGAATTTCGAGCGCCAAGGGCGTAGGATTTTGGGTCCTAACGAGATTTTTAGTAAGTCAGGTAAGGGGAATAAATTATAATAGTATTTTTAGAATTACTGTGTGAATTAATATGTGAAAATGAACATATGGTATTTTGCGTGAAAATTATTATGATATAAATATTAGATAAATTGTGTGGCATTTGAGTAATATTAAATTGTGATGTTTTGTAGTGTGAAATTAACATATTATGAGTATTAGATGAAAATTGTGTGGCACATGACATGTGTTAAAAAATGTGAAATATAATGATGTGTATTTTATGAGAAAATATTAAAATGAGAATGGTTGATGTGATATTTATATGTGAGTAGAAATTATTTGCATGAAAAATGAGTTTGTACAAATTATTGATATGAGTATTTTGGAAAATGTGGAAATACGTGAAATATGATATATATTATTATGAGATGATGAAATGCGCACAGAAAATGATGAGAATATTTATATTGAACTAAATTGTGATTTACTAAAAATATGATTGATGATATGCCAATACCGCACAATAATTGCGGGTGGGTGCTATTCCTTTCCTACTGATGTCGTTAGGGAGGTATGCTCAGTATGGAGATTGTGTGTGTGTGAAGTTCCTACTGATGTCGTTGGGGAGGTATGCTTAGTATGGAGATTGTGTGTGTATGTGAAGTTCCTACTAATGTCGTTAGGGAGGTAAGCTCAGTAGGGAGATTGTGTGAATGAAGTTCCTACTGATGTCGTTGGGGAGGTATGCTCGGTATGAAAATTGTGTGGTGGAGTTCCTACTGATAATGTTGAGAAGGTATGCTCAGTATGAAAATTGTGTTATAAGTTTCATACTGATGTCGTCGGGGGGGGTATGCTCAGTATGGAAATCGTGAATGTGTTGAGAATTGTAATTATGTGACTATTGTATTGTTGACCTTATTGGTCACACCCAATTTTGATTATGAAAAATACTCTTAGTACTAATGGTTGTACTGAAAATTGCATGTAGGTTCACCTTATGCGCGCTTTGGGACTAAAAGACATATCATAATGGCGTGAGGTGTTCATGCCGAAGAATGAGAATCTATGTGTTGTATTTTGTATTTATTTGTTTATTTCTTCATTCTGGGATGTAATTTATTATGAACTGTGCGCGTGTATGGCTTGTAATAATTTGCATCATGCATGGTAGGTAGGTATGCTCAAAATGACCATAGTTAGATTTTAGATACCTACACAAACCTTAGGGATAATAAACAAATGCACAAAAAGTCTGGATTTTTTTCGGTAGGATAGAAAGTCCTTAGGTCTCTAAACAAATGCACAAAAGTCCCCATTATCATCTTTATATCAGGGGAACTAAATTAGCTAAAATTGGACTCAAATTGAAAAGGTTGAGAGGGTTTGGGCGACCAAACCTATGCCGTGTAAAGCGGCTCGTGCGACCGAACAAGTCAACATGTTGACTTGTTTTTTGGCGACTGAACCTATTTTGAACGTATCTTCCTTGGGAACCCGAAGGCTTTTTAAAGCATTTTTCAACTACTCCGGCGACCGAACATTTACGTTCAAAAGAGGCTCGGGCGATCGAACTGCCTAGTTCGATTAACCGAATTGAGAGTCGGGCACCCGAATTATCGAACATTTGCTACTGACTTTGAATCAGTTGACTGACTCTTCCTTCAGGCACCCGAACCTCTGAAAATTGAATTTATGACTGTGTCTGTTCGAGCACTCGAACCTTGCGGGATAAAATAATTTTTACTGATTTTTTAAATGGGGTAAACTGGGTTAATTTTCTTAATGGCCTTTTAGACAATTCTAATTATAACCATTGTGTCCTCAACGGTCAAAAAATCCTCCTTGCCTATATATACCAGTTCATTTGTCTTAATTAGGAAGGATTAGCAAACTTAATTAAGAAAAAATTTTCTTAACTCTTAAAATCCTAAAAACCCTATATTAGCCAAATATTTCTTGAAAACACTCAAATACTCCTCATTCTTTTTCTCTAAGCAATGTCAGTATTTTTATAAGGCTATTGTGCTTAAATCTCTCTAGCTTATCTCTTGGTATATTGATTAATTGATTTTATTTGAGGGTATAGCCTAAAATTACTTCCACCAATTTCATTTGATAAATCTAGTGTGGAAAGACTTTGAGGGTTTTTGGTTCTTGCATTATTGTTGCAAGTTACCTAAACCTAGATTTTTGTGTGCAAAATTCCTTTTATAAAAAGTTAGTCTTTCAAACAACTTCATTGTGCTTTATACATTGAAACATCCTATTGAGTTTGTTTGATTTATCTTATTTAGCATATTTGAAACCCTGATCTGATATTGTGATACTCAAATATTGTGTTTCAAATCTTACTTAGATACACACTCTAGATCTTGATTGATTATCATACTTGATTGAGTGGTTAGCACACATTAGAACACTGAGCATATCTACATATCATTCGTACTTACATTATTGACTGAGCTATATTAGTGCACAGATCTGCTTATGCTAAAGCGCATTTCCGTGTATAAACATTTTTATACACATTGATTGTATTTTAGGCACGGGCTTAAAGAGGGAGACTAGCTGTAATAACCCCAAAAAGGGTTATAGAAGATTAGTGGAGTGATTTTCAAAAAAAAAATATTAATTAATGGGATTTAAAAAATATATATATATATAATAGTTAAATTTTTTTTATTAATAAAATATATTATTAATATTAATTAAATATATTTATTATTATTATTATTATTATTATTTCTTTCCTGAAGTTTCAGAAAGTTTTTTTTTTTTCTTCTTCTTCTTCTTCTTCTTCTTTCCTTTCCTTTTCTCTGCAACAGACTTTCATTTTCTCTCTCTTCATTCTCTCTCCCTTTCTCCTCGATTTCATGACTAATTTTCGCCCGATCGAAAATTCGAGGATACCACTGGACTCCATTCTCCGCTGTCATCATTTCTACTAAAGTGGATCGGTGATAGGAGCGGCATAGGTGTATTCCTTAGGGTAAGCCATTTTCCCATTTTTCTTTAATTTCTTACAAAATATAAGCCCAATTGACGAACGGACACCACCACGAGAATCTAGGGATGATTCTCTACAAGTCTAGCGGGACGGAATTCTCGTGGGGGTGTCGGGTCAAAACCCCAAATTTGGGGTGCGGAGGTTATTGAGGGGCTTATTTTTAATTAATTAGCATTAATTTAAAAATACTAAAATATTGAGCATCTGAGGCTGAAGTAGGATTTCTAGAATTTAGGGTCTGGGTGAGCGCCGCGGGTGTAATTTTGGGACCTGTAGGTAAAATTCAAAAAATTAAGTGGGGGTGTTAAATAATAGTTTAAATATTAATTTGAGGTATATGGAGCCTAGGGAAGGTTAGATGGGTATTATTTTGAAGAAATAGATTAATTAATCTGGAAAAAATGTAAATTGTAGGAGTTGAATTTCGGGCGCCAAGGGCGTAAGATTTTGGGTTCTAACGAGACTCTTAGTAAGGCAGGTAAGGGAAATAAATTATAACAGTCTTTTTATAAAAATTATGGGTTGAGAAATATGTGAAATGACATATGTTATTTTACTTGAAATTTATTATGATATAAATATTAGATGAAATTTGTGTGGCATATGATTTATATTGAGAAATGTTTAAACTGAGTTAGATGATTTACCCTGTGAAATATGTGATATTGAAATGTGTTTTAATACGAGAATTGAAATGTGGGAAAATGATGAAAATGAAATGTGCAAAAAATGTATTCTCTAAGAAAATGAAGAAAGGTGAAATATGAAAATGTGTTTTGAGAAATATTGAGTAATTGTGAAATAAGATATGTATATGATAGTATGAGATGAGATGAATTATGAACTGAGAAAATATCATTTAAATGATAAAATGTGTTGAGAATACTGATATTGAAATGTGAATATGTGAAATGAAAATATTTCAATGTTAATTCTACAATATGAAAATGAGAAATGTGAAAATACGTGAAATATGAATGATAAAATGCCAATATCGCATAATGATTGCAGGTATGTGGTGGTAAACCCTGTTGGATGGTTATGATATTGAACACAATGTTGTTGCTAGTGGTGTTAGTACAACCACACGGACTCTTGGAGCGTGTGGCATGACAGTCGACTGTGCCATTATGTAGGGTTGTTGGGCCCCCTGAGTCCGGATCAAGGTTATAGGCCGGCCAGTTGTACTACACACGTGATATATGATATGATATTTGATCTAACCGGGTCGGCCAACCGCGGTTAGATCCCGCCTTCGGGCTGCACAACCTTGACCATGGGGGGAAGCATGATGTGTATAGAAAGATCCTCAGGGTGGCCATGAGTTACAGACGCGATGTTGGTATTTGATACCGAGGATACTCATGAGCTGGAAAGTAAAGTGGAAATGAAAAGTAAAAGAATGATAAAATTGGCTAAAATGAGAAATGAAATAAAAAATGGAAATTGAGAAATAAAGAATGATAAAATTGAGAAATGGAACCACCTGAGGTAATAATATAAATAATTGAGGTGAAGTGAAACTCTCTGCCCGAGGGCTTACTGAGTAAGGTGAGTGCCCTGATAGGTATCAAATGTGGCCATACCCGGCTGCATAACGTGTTAGGGCAGAGGGAAACTACCTGTATGGGCAGGTAATCTTCCTTATTTTCAGGAACTTCGCAAGTAAATATGTGTTGGAAATCATTGAATTTGATAAAATATTTTAAAGCTTATAAAAGAAAAGCTTGTGTTGTATATCTATACGATTATGAGAATGTGTATATCAATGTATTTTCTCAGATGAAATGATGATTTGAAAAGTAAAGTATATTATAATTGTACTCATATGGGCACACACTGTAAATAATTTATTCCTTCTTACTAAGATGTGTCTCATCCAAATTATTTAAATTTTTCAGGAGACAGAGATAGGCTAGGTGGTAGAGCTCCGTGATCATAGGAAGCTAGGACCTTGATATACATGGTGAGTTTGGACTAGGGAGGTGTGATTCCCTAGGGTTGTGTTGTTTTTGGGTATGAGATAGTATTGTGTATATGTGTACGTTGATACTCTGGGTATTGTATTTTGACTGATATGTATATACTGTCTTCCACTGTTAGGTTGTATAATAAAATAACTTTTTACCCGGTACCCAATGCGGGTTGGGTCATATGAATGGTAGTAGGTTTGTTGACGTGACCGATTTTTGGATGTTGTGGATAGCGAGTAATTATTTATTATTATTAAAAAAAAATTGTACGAAAATCGAGGCATCACACTAGCCTAGTGGAATAGTCCCGGTTTGGCTTAGACCTTGTTAGGAAAGCTAGGTGCATCATCCTGTTAAGGCGTGTCAGTTGAGGTCAGCCCCTTGAATTGACCTGGATTGTATAGGTGCTACTCCACCCGTTTAAGTGAGCATTATAGTGGTAATCCTTATGTTGGTGTGTCCAAGGACGTAGGCACAGTTGGCCGAACCCTGATAACACATCGTGCGTGTTCTTTACTTTTCGGCATTTTACATTTACCACACGTATATGTTTGTTTGATGATTGCATAGACTGACCCTAGGCTAAATTGCATTGTTGTTAAAATCAGTAGACCTAAGCAACAAATTTTAAATACCCAATTCACCCCCCTCTTGGGGTTGCACCATAACTATCATGTATTATGTGAAATACATAAATATGAATTTATGTATACATAGATATGTAATAAGTTAGAATGTGAAATGATTATAAGAAATGAAAGAGTGTGTGTTTTATAATATAAATAATTGAGGTGAAGTGAAACTCTCCGCCTGAGGGCTTACTGAGTAAGGTGAGTGCCTTGATAGGTATCAGATGTGGCCATATGTGGCTGCATAACGTGTTAGGGCAGAGGGAAGCTACCTATATGGGCGGGTAATCTTCCCTATTCTCAGGAACTTCACGGTATATATGAGTTGGAAATTATTGAATTTAAGAAATGATTTTAAAGCTGATAAAAGCTTGTGTTGTATATCTATATGATTATGATTATGTGTATATCAGTGTATTTTTTCAGATGAAACGATGGTTTGAAAAGTAAAGTGTATTATAACTGAACTCATATGGCCACACACTGTAAATAATTTATTCCTTCTTATTGAGATGTGTCTCACCCAAATTATCTAAATTTTTCAGAGAATAGGGATAGATCGGGTGATAGATTTCTAGCATCATAGGGAGCTGGGACCCTGACACGCATAGGGTAAGTTTTTGGTGGACTGGGGAGGTGTGATTCCCTAGGGTTGTATTGTTTTTGGGCATGAGATAGTATTATATATATGTGTATATTGATACTCTGGGTATTGTATTCTGACTTATATGTATATACTGTCTTCCGCTATTAGGTTGTATAATGAAATAATTTTTAACCCGGTACCCAATGTGGGTCGGGTTGTATGAATGGTAGTAGGATTATTGACGTGGTCGATTTTTGGATGTTGTCGATGACACGTAAATTATTTATAATTGTTTATGAACAAAAATTTGTAAGAAAATCGTGGCGTCACAGCAGCGGACGACCCTGCTTCCCGACGGCCGTCACCACCCGACAACGTCTTCTCCGGTGAAGAGCAGCAGCAACTCCCAATGACGTCTTAGTCTCTCGGTTCTTTGTCATCATCTCGGTTCTTCTGTCTCTCTACAGTAGATAGTCAGACGACCCTTCTTCCCGATGGGTGTCACCACCTAACAATGTCTTCTCTAGCGAAGAGCAGTAGCAGCTCCCAATGATGTCTCAGTCTCTCGGTTCTTTGTCATCGTATCAGCTTTTCGCTCCACCTCGTCTGTCTCCGCTCATCCTTGGCTGATTAATCTCTCTGCTTCTCTTGTTGTCATCGACTCGTCCTCGTCACTTGTCGCTGGTAGACTACCTCTCTTAGGCTCTTAGTCTCTCTTTGCTGCCTCTCTCTTTCCGGCGTCTTCTCTAGTATTCTTGGTTTGTGTCTCAGTCCTTCGACAGTTTCTCGGGAGGGGGCAAGCAGTAGTCCTCTCCGACTCTCTCTTCTCGGTTGGTGTGTCTTCTGCAACAACTCTGGTAGTCCCTCTCTTAATCCCTCTCCGTTCCTAGTTCTGGCAGCATCTCTCTCGGATACTCATTCCTACCATCTCTCATACATGGGAAAAACATTATTCCCTCATCATTTTTTTCGATATTCCTCGGCTTCTCAGTGGTTCTCCGTTCGCCATCTTCGGCTGTGATGACCTGCTTAATTTCCACATTTTTTTTATATTAAAAAATCACAGATCTCACTCAGCAGATCATAATCCATTTGGACTTGTGGGTACTAGGGATACATCAAAACACATAACGGAAGCCTAAGCAGCAGGAAACTTACAATCACAATATTATAAATACGAAAACATCCATCACATTACCATAAATACTAGAGTCATTATATCCACTGTATTTCAGTATATACATTCCAAAAATAAAATCTAAGGACATTTCCCACAAAATATAACTGTCCCTACTAAAACTTACCCTTCAAAGAGGGCAGACAAACAACACTAGATCAGCGGGGCTTTTCCCGCTCTCCTATCTGGGGCTCCTGAAAAGTTTATAAAATTTTGAGGTGAGACACCTTTCAGTAAGGGAAATAAACTAATACCAGTGTGTGACAACATGAGTATTCCGTGTTATAAATATACCATACAGAACATATTCAGTATTTGTTTTGTCAAATCTGGGAAAACATATATATTATCAAAACATGCCAGAACATACTGCATTTTCATAAACGTATTTCATCTCATATAATTATAATAATATAAAAATATTCCTGGTAGGTTAGCTAGCTGTTGTCATGTATTACCCCCACATGACTGGGTTGTGTGGCCCAAAGGCGGGACCTGACAATGGTTAGCCGACCATTGCCAGTCAAAAGTACAGTCTGTAAGTCTGATGGGTCTACCAGACCTGGTCCGTACACCAGGGGCGCTCACATACTTCTTAAAACCACATCGACCATCCAATCTCACACCACTCTGTACAACGGCGCTAACACAAATATCATGATCACGAAGACTATGGACACATAGCAACAGTACCGTGCAAGTGCTAGCCTGGATCAAGTCAACTAGGTTCTGATACCATATAACATATACTGAAACTGTGATACATGGATGTCTCATATCATTAATTATCAGATCAATCATATCATTTTGCATGTATACGTATATCATGAAAAATCATCGGTCCATACACCGGTATTTCACATTTTACCATAGCTCAGTCCGTACGTCGACAAGTCATATCATAGCACAACCTGTACGTTGGCAAATCACATCCATAGATCGGCCCATACGTCGGTAAATCATATACATAGCTCAGCTCGTACGCTGGTAAATCACATCCATAGCACGATCTGTAGTGAACCGAAGAATAATAGCTTTTTAAATATTAAAGAGGGAGAGAAAATAGAAACAGAAACAGAAGGAGTTCGTTGACGACATTGCATTTTGGAGAATAAAATAAATTTAAGAAAATTACAAGGACTCATGGACGAATACAGGGCTTCGTCGACGAGTGGTTAAGAAATTTCGTCGACGAACATAGGGCTTCGTCGACGAGAAAATATCGAGAGACAGTTCGGGCTGCTCTGAATTTCGTCGACGAACACAGGGTCTCGTGAACGAATTTTGTGAAGGGCTCGTCGACAAGGTGACGTGTCTCGTCGACGAACCTGGCCTTATGAATAGCTAAAAACCTGGATATTTCTCATTTTCACCGCACCTCTCTCTCTCTCCTACGACTCTCTCTCCCTTCTCTGTTCGTTTCCGGCCCCACTAGTTGCCGGATCGATGATCTGAAGCTACCACGACGCTCTTGGTGGAGTTCTCTGCAAGACTGCCGAAGCAGATCGTCAAGAAAACGAAGTTGGATTTCATCCCAAATTCAGGGTAAGGACTTTTATCTAGTTTTTGACTTCCTGGCAGTTATAGGAAATGATGTAGGCAGAAAAATACTGATGTTTAGTTATGAAAAATATCTATTTCAGGGTGTTGTATAGGACGCCCTGCGGGTATCGGGTTAGAGTACAATAGGGCTTTTCAGAGTTAAGGTAAGGGAAATATGCTATGCTAGGATATTTCTAAACATTATACAGTTTATTTAATTATGAAAATTATGTATTTAGTATCGTGTGGCTTGTGAATATGAATATGGTACGGATATACATTTTACGAATTTAATTTCATGATTTTTATGAATTTCAGTACCATGATTTTACGGATTTTAGTACCATGATTATACGAAACTCAGTACCATGATTATACGAATTCCAGCATTACGAATATGCAGTTCCATGTTATGATTATTCAGATTTCAGTACGTTTTGCAGCATCATGGTTATTATGATTACTTCAGAATCATGGTAAATCAGATAGATATAAATAGAAATATATTATATGATATTAGACCCTGTTGGACTTGCAGCTACAGAGCACGGTACCGTTGCTGCAGATACTATGTTACTTATTTAGTGCAAGCACCTATTCAGATAATACGTGGTAAGGTCGGCCACCTAGGCCCTTGAAGAGGTTAGGCTCCCCATCCAGATATGGGTTGAGGTGGGCAAGTCGACTGATGGAGTTCAGTGATTTATTCCTGGTTGGCCAGTTAGGGTAAATCCAGCCTACGGGCCGCACAACCTCGTCATGAGGGGCATGTCATGACACAGATAGTCATAAGGAACAGTTTCAGCTACTATTACTTACGTATTGATTTACAGAAATGGGGATCCTATTTATATACACTAGAAGTATTTTGAATTATAACCATAATACTGATATGTCAAGCAATAGGGAAAAAGGGGTGGTGTACTTTATTATTTGTGCCGTCCTTTTGCACTCAGTTATTCATGTTTATATGAAATAGATTTCATGATATATATATATATATATAGTAGCTCATTTGCCACACATTAGTAATAGCATATTTCTTCTTACTGAGCGCTGCCTCATCCCAATGTTGAAATATTTTTCAGGTGATCCAGGTAGGCGAGCATATCAGGCTCACAAATAGAAGGGCGTTTGTAGTGCCCTGTCAGCAGAGTGAGTACAATTTTGGGGAGTGTTTTTGTATATCCCAATGTAGTTAAGGGAAATTTTTGAAAAATAGTTATGTGTGTATATTTTGGGGAAAATGGTAGCACTCTAGTATTGATTTTGTATTGTATATAATGGTTTATGGTTATGTTTGAATGACTTCTGCTTCATGCTGCTTAGGTTAATACTATGGTATCAGAGGAGGTTATTTGCTATATAAAAAAAATATATATCAATTTATTAAGCAGGTCGTTACACGACCCGTACGCCAGCAAAATATATCCATATCTCAGCTCGTACGCTAGCAAATCATACACATAGCACGGCCCGTACGTCGGAAAAACATATAAAAATCTCAGCCCGTACCCCAGTTTTCCATTATAAAAATCCGTACCATAATCACATTTCTCAAAAAACAGTATTTCATAACAATTTTTACTCATGCCACACTAACAGGTTTTTCGCATATTCAACATACCATCATTTCCAACAGTATTTTTCCAAATATAAATCATATATAAATATATTTAGTTTCCTGAAATCAAATGCTATAACAATATACGTATTTTTCATAAAATACTAGCTTAGTTTATCCCCTTACTTGTGTCCTGAAAAACCCCTAAATCAAACACTCCTGCACTCGTAGGGTTTCCTGTTCAACACCCTAGAAACAACATTCCCCAGAATTAAAGTTCAGTATTTCTACGCGTATATCACTTCCTACAACTGTCAATTAACCAAATATTGAGTAGAAAGTCTTACCCTGGATTTGGGATGGTTTCCACTTCAACCCCACTGACGATCCGCTCTGGCAAACTTACAGAGAACTTTCCCAGGAGCGTCGTGGTGGCTTCAAATAGTCGAACCGGCGAAAATTTGGACTGAAATCGAAGAGATAAGGAGAGGGAACCAAATGGGAGAGAAAAAGAGGGTTCTGTGCTGAATTTCCATAAAAAATTTGAGTTTTTCACTATTTATAGAGTTGGATTCATCGACGAGCCACGTCATCTCGTCGACGAGTCCTTTAATAATTTTGTCGACAAAGCCCACTCCTCGTTGACGAAATTCAAACTGTTCAAAACCTCTCTCAGTATTTCCTCGTTGACGAAACTTGGCTTCGCCAATGAGGCCCTCTTATACCCTCGTCGACGAATCCCCTGTGTTCGTCGATGAGGTCCTGATAATTTCTCTTGGTTTATCCCTTCCAAAGTGCAATGTCATCGACGAACGCTTCCACGAAGTCGAACTCCTTCTTCTATATTGTTTCCATTTCCCTTCCTCTTTATTATTTAAATCTCATTATTATTCGGGCTGTCACATCGGCGCTCTCCATCTCTAGCGTTTTTCAGAAGGTTCTTGATTTTCTAGTAGCTTTTTCTCGGCGTTGTCTCTCTCCTCGTCAGACCGTCGTCTTCGTAGTGTTTTAGTTGTTCAGTGGCACATCATCTCCATCTCTCTAAACCCGATCGCGGCTTGCCTCTAGTCATCATTCTCCGGCATCTGATCGTGCTCATTTCTCAGCGGCAGCCCCCCTTCAGCTCTCTCAATCTCTGGCATCTTATCAGTAGCTTCTTGATTTTATGGTGACTCGCCAGCACGCAGTTCTCTTTTGGCTCTCTCTCGTTTCAACTCCGGTCGCCTTCTCCAGCATCTAGTCAGTTTTCTCAGTCGTCGGTGGTATTCCTTGTCTCAGTTTCAGCTCGCCTTAGTGGTCTCAACACTTCGACGGCATCTTCAGCTTCTCTAATTAAACTCAAAGATGATCAAATAGAAGGTTTATATTTTTTATCTTACTCTGACGTTATGGACGTATCTAATTCTTTAGTGGCTGCAAATATTGTCATAGATTCTTCAACCTCTTATAAGATCGCTATCCCTGGTCTCACCAGCGAACAATATCATCAACTGGATCTTTTATAGCCTTTGAACACCAACTCTGCCAATTTTGCTGATAACCTTGCCTCTTGTCATTCTGCTTCTTCTTCTAACATTGAATGAATTATTGATTCAGGTGCCTCCGATCACATGACTTCCAATTTGTTTTATCTTGATAATATTCAGCTTCTCAATCAGTCATGCCCTATTAAGCTTCCAAATGGTGACATTGCTCCCATAACTCATATCGACACGATGCGGTTTTCTCCTAATTTCTCTCTCTCTAATGTTCTTTATGTGCCTTCATTTAAATTTAATTTATTATCCATCAGCAAACTTACCAATGATCTCAATTGTGTTGCTATATTTTTTCCCACTTTTTGTGTCTTTTAGGACCTATCAACGAGGAGGCTGATTGGAACGTGTGAAGTACGGGATGGGTTTTACCTCTATAAACCTCCCTCCGCCTCAATTTTCCACTCTCAACGTGTTTCTGACACTACTCTTTGGCATCAACGTCTTGGTCACCCTTCTATTTCATGTATTCCAAAAACCTTAAATATTTCTTATTCTCATTTGTCTTGTGATGTTTGTGCTAAAGCAAAACACACTCGTTTACCTTTTTCTTTAAATACAAATAAGAGCATATTTTGTTTTAATCAAATTTATTGTGATATATAGGGTGGTTATCCTACTGTTTCACTTTATGGTGCACAATATTTTTAACAATCGTGGATGACTATTCGTGTGCTATATGTTTCTATCTTATGCGCATGAAATCTGATACTTTCTCTTGCCTTACGAATTTTTATGCCATGGTTTAAAAATCAATTCAATTGCACTGTTAAGCACATGCACACTGATAATGGTAGAGAATTTTTATCCACTCCACTCCAAACCTTTTTCCATGATCAAGGCATTTTTCATGAGCACACATGTATGGATACACCTCAATAGATGGTGTTTCTGAATGCAAATGTAGAGACTCGAAGAATTATCACAATTAAATAATAAATAAAAAAGATAAAAAGGAATTTTCTTAAGGAATTTCAGTAGGGTTCCGTCGAGGAGTGAAGAAGTGCTCGTGGACGAGTAGAGTTCTTGGGCTCGTCGACAAGGACATGCGTCTCGTCGATGAGAAGTTACCGAAAAGACTGTTTCCGGACTTTGAAACTCGTTAACGAGGAGACGGTGTTCATCGACGAGCTCCCTTCATTGAATCGTCGACGAGGCCATATGGACAAGCTTTCTATATAAGCTCAAAAACCAATTTTTTCTACGAAAAATTTACAGAATCTCTCTCTCTTTCTCTCTCTCTCTCCTATGACTCTCTCCCCTTTCTCTCTAGAAATCCGGCCCCGTTCTTTGTCGGTTCGACGATCCAAAAATTTGGGTATGTTGATTATTTTAATATTTATCAAGGTATTTGGTATTTCTGGGTTGAGGAAATGTATTAGATGGGTTTCTACTGAAGTTTTGTTGGGGGAAATGCAAATTTTAGGATGTTGAGCTGGGGAACACACAGGTGTAATTTTGGAGCAATTTGTGGGCTTTTCCATAAGTCAGGTAAGGGGATAAACTAAGTCAGTATTTTCATGAAATTATTTATTAATATTCAGTTTTTATTTTCAAGGAAATTATGTATGTTATAGAACTTAGTTTGGAAATATTGTTGTTATCATGAAAATGATTTTAATACAGCTCAGTAGGGAATATGATTTTGTGCAGATTTTATGAATAGAACAATATTTATTTTTGTGTAGCATGAGTATGAAATTATATGATTTTATGTAATATCAGAATATTATGTTTTCAGAATAAGCATGTTATTACTAATTTTCAGGAAGAAATTAAAAATGGTATAGGGATTTCAAACTATGAATGTTATATGATATGCCGGCGTAAGTGTTAACCTGACAGGTCATACCTAATTTTGATAATAACAAATATTCTTGGTACTGATGGTTGCACTAAGGCTTGCATGCGGGTTCACCCTACTCGTGTACTTGAAGTGAAAGACATATCATGATGGCGTGCGTGATCAAGTAGAAGAATGAAGAAGTTTGCGTTGTATTTGTAATTCTTTTACACGTTCTTCATTTTAGGATGTATTATTTTTATGAACTATATACTCCTATGACTTGTAATAATTTGCATCATGCATGGTAGGTACGTATGCTCAAATCGACCCTAGTTGGACTTTAGGTACCTACACAGACCATAGAAAGACCTTAGATCCATAATAGTTCCTATATCACTTACATAATTAGGGGAATTAAATAAGGCAAAATTGGAATTTAATTGAAAATCTTGAGAGAGCTTGGGCGATCGAACCTGTGGCGTTTAAAATGCCTTGGGCGACCGAACCTGGACAAAGTCAAATTGTTGACTTCTTGTTCGGTAGACCAAACCGACTTTAACACATCTTCCTCGGTCACCCAAACCCATGTCAGAACTCTTTTCACCAACTCGGGCGCCCGAACCTTTGCGTTCAAAAAGCCCTCGGGCAATCAAACTTGTATCTAGGCACCCGAATCACAGACAGAAACATTCTATCTTATGTTCAGCCAACCGAATCTAATTTTGGGCACCCGAACCTCTAAAAAATGATTTTTTGAGTGAGTCTATTTGAGCACCCGAACCTCAGACCGGGCAGCCGAATCTCGCGGAGTAAATCAATTTTTACTAAAAATTAAAAGGGGTAAACTGGGTTAATTTTTTCTAAACCTGTTTTAAACTTTTCTAATCATCCCCATTGAGTCCCCAACGGTCAAAAATTTCTTCTTGCCTATATATACGTGTTCATTTGCTTAGATTAGCAAGGATTAGCAATTTGATTTTTGGCCAAAATTCTCTCAATTCAAAAATCTCTTTTTAGCCTATACTACTCCCAAACACTCATACACTCCATTTTTCCTTGATCTTTAAGTGTTGTGAGTATTTCTAAAGTGATTGTGCCTAATCTCACTAGCTAGTACTCTCATTTGCTATATTGTTTGATTGATTTTATTTAAGAGTATAGCATTAAGTTCTTCCATAGATTTCATTTGATAAATCTTGTGTGGGAAGACTTAGTGGGTTGTGTTTCTTGCATTGTCATTGTAAGTTATCTAAGCCTATATTTTTGTATGCAAAAATCATTTTCAAAGTTTGCATTCAAACACTCCTTATGCTTAGTATATTGAGAACATCTTGCTGAGTTTGTTTGAATCAACTTGCTAGCATATTTGAAACTTTGATTTGATATTGTGATATTCAAATATTGTGTTTCAAATCCTGCTTAGATATACACTCGTGATCTAAATTGATTATCTATACCTATTTGAATGTTAGCACACATTAGAGCACTGAGCATATTTACATATCATACGTGCTTGCATTATTGCTTGAGCTATACTGGTGTACATATCTGCTTGTGAAGAAGTGTATTTCCGTGTACAAAAATTTTATATCATTTGTTGTATTCCAAGCATGGGCTTGAAGAGGGAGACTAGCCTTGTGGAGTAGTCCTGGATTGGCTTAGACTCAGTTAGGAAAGCTAAGTGCGCTACCCTAATAAGGTGTGTTGTATTAGGTGCTGCTCCACCCTTTTAAGTGAGCCGTAGTGGAATTTTTGTGCTGGTGTAGCCAAAGCGGGGATGTAAGCAATTTTGCCGAACCTCGTTAACATATCGCATGTACTGTTTACCTTTCCGCACTTTTCTATTACTGTACGTGTATGTTTATTTATTGATTGCATAGATTGATCATAAGTTTGTGTAATACTGTTGTTAGTGGATTGACCTAGGGGATAAAATTTTAAATACCAATTCACCCCCCTCTTGGGATTGCACCAAAGCTAATAATTGGTATCAGAGCCTCGTAACTTAGACTGTTGTAAGAACCCGAACTATGATATATGGATTAATTATGTAAAAGAAGAGTAAATTGGTAAATTGTGCAGAGTTCTTTGACGAGGCTATAGTTCGTCGACGAAATCCCTTCTGATCTCGTCGACGAAGTTCAGAGGCTCATCGACGAGGAGAAGCCGAGAGATTTTAAGATACCAAGAATCTCACGCTCGTTGACGAGGTCACCATTTCTTCGATGAGGAGTCTTTGGTGGCTCATCGACGAGGATGCCATTTCATCGATGAGGGCGGCCGACTGAAGGGCTATTAATATTACTTTCCTTTGCTTAATCACTAAGTTATCTCAAGAATATCCTTTCCCTCTATCTCTAAAACTTGAAGAGCTCTCTCTTTCTCTAGGTTTCTTCGCCGTTCTTCACATGATTCATAAATCCGACGTTACCGCGTAGATCAGGGGAGGATTCTCTACGTTTTTAGTGGATCAGAATCTCGATTCGAGTAGTTTTGGGTTTTAGGCTAAAATTGAGGTAAAGCTCGATTTTCTTTTCTCATTCGAAATATATGTAGTAGTATGAGTTGTAAGCTTGTATTGTACTGTGGTTTATAGGTTTTGGAGTCTCGATTTGTAGTTTTGGGGACCGTAGAGTTCGTAGTTGGAATTCAGGTTAAGGTAAGGGGATTCAGTTTATATCGGTTCATTTTTCGAAATCGAGATCGGTAAACCTGTAGGTTACGATCGTATGTATGTTTTGGCTACTTATTTGGGGAAATCTATTGGGTAAAATACAGGATTTTCGAGTTACAATTTTTTGAAAAATTGGGGATTTCGGGTATCATCTCTCCTTTGTTTGGAAAATCGTTGGTTATGTTTAAATTGTATTATTGAGATGACTGTAATCCATACTTGTATAAAATTGTATTCTTGAATTGGAAAATGATATGATTTTCAGTAAACCAAATAAGTGTGGAATGTATGGTTGTATGTAATTGTTCCACGTATTTTGTAAAACAGCTATGTGGCGGCTAATTACCGTACGCTGATGAGTATAGAAACATGAGTTTCAAAATGATTCTAGGTTTTGTGAAATCGGCTAGTGGCGGCTAATTATCGTACGCCAAAACAACTATGTGGCGGTTAATTACCGCACGCTGCTCCATGTACTAGTTCATTACCGCAAGTGAGAGTTTCCGGCTCTATATCCGAGGGTGTGAAATATCACCAGTGTGTTCCGGTTGGTCACCGAGCTACATCGTATTGGCAACGTAATCGCTGTGAGGCTCCTGTCTTCGCAGGATAGTTGCGCATTAGTGTGACGACACTGACCGTATGTTTGGGTATTGTATGTACTGGAATGGATTTGTGAAAATACTGGAACTGTTTGGAACTGTATGGAAATGTTTTCAAACTGTATCGTATTGTATGGTGTTATGTTTTACGTAAAATAACACTGGTATGCCACACACTGATATAACTTGCTTTCTTCCTTACTGAGAGGTGTCTCACCCCGAATGTATATACAAGTGTTTTCAGGTCCTTCAGGTAGCCGAAACTAGTATCCTAGCATCCGGAAGCAGGGGTATCATTTAGCTAAATTTAGTGCCTAATTAGGTACGAGTTTTGTAACCGGGTTGTCGTGATGGTTTTTGTAGACACTCGGAGTATGTATTGTAATTATGGGATCGTATATCTTAGTGTTGTATGGGTTTGTATATCCTAGTTTTGTATAGACTCTGGTATGGTATGTTATATGGATAGATGAAACATTTCCCGCTGCGTATTTGATGAGTATGGATGTATATGTGTATGTGTATAGGGCATCCGTATACCCCACGGGATTGGACCCTCTTATTGTATTGTATCATGTATGTTTCAATTGATACAGAGACAGATTATGTTATTATTTTCACTCTTGGAATCCATCTGCGGGTTCAGGGCATGACAACTTGGTATCAGAGCTAACCAGGTTGTTAGGTCTTGTAGACTTAGTTAGGTGTATTTATGTGTACATACCAGAGTATAGGATATAGGAAATGGGTAGTGTAGGTTGAGGATTGTGTTGTTACTAGACGGGGACTCATTGACGGTGTTCTGTGTCCTTCCTGGAATGACGATTTCAGAAAGATTATGGCAAACCATTGATGGATTTGTGTCAGTGTGACGGGACAGGCCTAGACCTGTGGGACTAGTAGTTAACATGATTAGGTGATTGAATGTGTTAACTGTGCATAATATAAGAATTCTAATCGATTCCTATTGTATTTTTAGAATGGAGCCCAAGGATAATAACTTGGAAAGCGGTTATGAGGGAACTGCGAGTGATGAGACTCCTACTGTGCCTCGAGGATTGACAAGGTAGGTTATGCGAGAGATCGGGCGCAGCGTTAGGAGATGCGAATGCTCTCCTACTGATGCGAGATGTACCATTGATAGGTTCACACGCATGCACCCTCCGACATTTACAGGAGGACCCGATTCGATTATAGCGGTGGACTAAGTCGAGAAGACCGAGAGAATTCTGGAATTATGAATTTGGGATGAATTCCAAACCAATTCCATCAACGATCAGCTCCAACAGTCTTGCAGAGAACTTCACCGGGAGCGTCGTGGTGGCCTTGGATTTTTGATTCGGCGAGAAATGGGGCCGAAATCGAAGAGAGAAGGAGGGAGAGGCGTTTAGAGAGAGAGAGAGGGGGGGGGGGGGAAGATTTACACCATTTTTTTTGCAATTTAACCCGGGTTTTGCAATTCATCGCAATAAATTCTTTTTACTCATGCCATACGATTTAAAATAATACACATATTCATACATTTACTAAAAATACGCCAACCCACATTCATTATTCACATTACTTAAAATACACATTTAATTATCTCCACAATTATCCAGAAAATCCATTACTTTCATCATTTCATTTTCAAAAATAATAACTAATAACATAGCCTTAGGCTCAAAATCACAGTTCAGACGGTTGACTTTTCTAAAATCCGCATAATAAACATATACCTACACATATTATTTTTCCATTTTTAACCGATAAAATCACAAAATTACTGGCTTAATTTATTCCCCTTACCTGATTTCCAGAAATTACTCCAGTAGGGACCCCAAAACAATGCCTGCGGTGCTCACCTGAACCCTAATTCAATAACCTTAGTTCAATCAAATCAACCTCAAATAAAATACTATTTTAACATTTCCTAGGTCCATAAACTCCAAATAAACAATTAAACTCCATAAAATAATCCAATTTGCTTAATTTTCTAAATCTTACCCTAACCTTGGGGTGGTGTCTTGAAAGCCTAATTCAAAAATCCGCTTCGCTAGACTTGTAAAGAAACACTCTTGGAACCACGTGATGGTTTCAGATCATCAGTTAGGCTGAAGATTTGAGAGAAATTGAGGAGAGAGAGTGAGTTTACCTTACCCCAGGAGTGGTGCCTACAACGCTCCTACGAAAAATTCACTTTGGTGAAATTGACGATGGCGGAGAATGGAACCTAACGATATTTTATGTTTTTCGATCGACCTAATATTTGCCGAGAAAATGAGGAGAGAGAGATGGAAGGCGGAGGAGAGAGAATTGAGAGAGCGCAACTCTCTGTAAATTTTTTTTTCAACTTCACTCTGTAGAAGCTTACAAGTTAAACTTATATATATATATATATATATATATATACCTTTATTCCAATTATTTATTTTTTCCATACTATTCATTTGATTTGTTTATTTAATTAACTAATTTAATAATATTTAATTAATTAATAATATTTTTTTTTCTTTCCGGGTTACTACACGCTAATTAAAGCTTATGAAGGGGTATTTATAGATTTTTAGAAAATTATAACCGGTAGGGACACATCCCGTGACAACTCGAACAATAATGAAATTTAAATAATAAAGAGGAAGGGAAACAGAAATAGTAACAGAAGGAGGAAGTCGACGAACGCGAACGCTTCGCGTTCGTCGATGACATTGCACTTTGGAAGGAATAACCGAAGGAAATTATTAGGGCCTCGTCGACGAACACAGGGGATTCGTCGACGAGGTTATAAGAGAACCTTGTCGACAAGAAGATACCAAGAAAGGGTTTTGGGAAGCTTGAAATTCGTCGACGAAGGTGCAGGTTCGTCGATGAACTTTTTATAGGACTCGTCGACGAGGTGACGCGTCTCGTTGACGAATCGAGTCTTATAAATATCAAAAACTTAGATTTAAACTTCCTAATTAAGAAATCTCTTTTCCCTTCGATTTCGGGCCGGATTTCCGCCAGTTCGAGGATCTAAAGCTACCACGACGCTCCTGGGGAAGTTCTCTCCAAATCTGTTGGAGCGGATCGCCGGTGGAACTCCGTTGAAAATCATCCTTGAATTGAGGTAAGACTTTTTATGCTGAATTTGATCCTACTATAGTTATAGGAAATGATATTCGCATGAAAATACTGAAGTTTAGTACTGAGAGTTTTTATTTTCAAGGTATTGAGTAGGAAATCCTACAGGTGTGAGTCCAAAATTTATAGGGGGTTTTCTCAATAGTCAGGTAAGGGAATAAACTAAAGTAGTTATTTTTCCTCGCAAATTACCATTATTTCTTAGCAAATTGATTTTCAGAAAAACATGTATTATATATGAATATTATTGAGTAAATGTATATTTGGGGAAAATACCGCTGTATACAGGGGTTACGATTTTAGATGGAACGTATGATTTAATTCAGCATTGTGTGGCATGAGTATTATTTTTCATGAAATGTATTATGTTACGACAATTTTACAAATAAGCATGTTTTCAGGAACTACTTAATAATGCAGTATATGATGATTTTGAAATACATGATAATTGTTAGAAAATGTGTATTCCCAAGAGGGGGGGGGGGGAGGGTGAATTGGAATTTTAAACTTTCTTCCTAGGTTCAACTAATCCTACAATCAGTATTACACAAACCTAAGGAAGATGCGATTCCAAATGCGTAGATAAAAATGATGTGAAAATTAAATCAAACGCATCGTTCACACCAAAATATACATGTGCGGTAAATATAAAGTACAGAAATATAAACAAGGCACACGATATGTTATCAGGGTTAGGCCAACTGTGCCTACGTCCCCGCCTCTAGCTCGCAAGTCAGAAGATTCCACTAATAGCTCACTTAAGGGTGGAGTAGCGGCACCGTTTACAACCAGGTTAAATTAACACAGGGCTGACCTCAACCTTAATCAGGTCAATTAGCGGGGCTGACCTCAACCTACACGCCTTAACAGGACGACGTACCTAGCTTTCCTAACCAGGTCTAAGCCAATCCGGGATTATTCCAGGGCTAATCTCCCTTTTCAGACCCGTGTCTGGAAATACAACAAATGTGTATTACAATCAAATGATACAGTGATTGTGCTTTCGTGTAAAGCAGATAAGTACCTAGATATGCGCAATAATATACACCACAATATGATTCAATATGCAAGCTCAATGTGGTCTATATGCTTCAACTCTCGAAAGTATTTTCTATCAGTGTAATGCGTACGTGAGAGTGTCAAACAAGCAATCTTTGTATCACAAGATATTCAGCCTATAAGTTCACACAAAGATGTCAAGTCTTAAGGATTTCAATCAGCAAGATATCTCAAGCATGTAAGTATTAAATGATGTATATGCTTGGTTTGCAAAAGATAAGTAATCTTTGTATTCAACAAATAAAGTATGAGTGAGCGAATATTGCAACAAAGATCACTATCACAAACACAAATATTTTTTCACAAATATATCAATATAAATCACACAAGATATTTGAGCGTATTTTGAAAATGATTTTGCAATCCAAAGACAAATACAAGCTTCCTAAGATATTGTAACACAAATGCAATACTCAGAAGCTTAAGCAAGTCTTCTTAGGATAGGCTTATTAGCAAAAGCCCCCTAAGAACACTTAGGTCCAGCTCTCGTAAAAATTGAATCAATCAATCAAGAGAGGGAGAGCAAACCTATTTAGACTAACACTCAATCAACTTACAAAGGATTTAATCAGTATGAGAAGGTAAGTATGAGTGTAGGAGGCTCAAATATGAGTATTATAAGATTTGGAAATTTTAGAGAATTTCTCCTAATCAAAGTGGCTAATCCATACTAATTTTCTCAAATGATCTCATATATATAGACATGGGAGAAAATATGACCGTTGGGGACCTATTAGGGATTGTTGAAAAAGTTTAATGACATTTTAACCAATTTAACCCTGTTTAAAAAATATTAACTGCGGTAAAAAATTAGGGCAACCCGAGAAGTCCGGTCGACCAGAACAAGTTCGGTTAACCAAGTCTCATATGGTTCGGTAAACCAGGAGACTTTTGAACCGAGGGTTCGGTCGACCAGATCATTTTGAACTGGCTAGTTCAGTCAACCATACCGCTGGGATTTCTCCCGAGGACCCTCGGTCGACCAGGTAGTTGGAGAACAAAACTGGTTCGGTTGACCAAATGGTCAAATATTTGACCCAGGGAGGTTTCGGTCGACTAGGAGTTTTTGAACTACCTGGTTCGGTCGACCAGGGCAGAATGAACTGCTTGGTTCGGTCGACCGAAAGTGCACCAAATGTGCATTTCGGTCCCGTTTCGAATCATACAAACTCTATTCAAGTGCCTAACAAGTATATGTGAAAATGTGTGTGTCCTAGGGTCACTTGGGGTCCAATTTTAAGACACCGAAAAAGTCCAGTGTCGGTTGACCGAAGGGAAAATCCTAAGGTTTTTCTAAAGTCCTTTCTCATTTATGGTTTGTTTGAGCTTACGTATTATCATACATGTGATGTGTGTGAGCTTAAAACAAACCAGAGCCCTAGTTACTATTACAGACCAATCAAATGAAATTTATTACAATATTGAATAGAAATTGGTTTTCAAACTTTACTTGTTTTGTGCACATTTTGATCTTAACACTCTTAGTTCCTGCACAAAAACTTAAACACTCATTAGATATAATGAGTATTTGTCATAATCAAAACCGGGCGTGACCAATAATGTCAACAATAATTGATTTATTTTCAAAATGATATATATGAAATGTTCGGCACGAGGCTGTATTTATGAAATATTCGGCACGAGGTTGTATTTATGAAATGTTCAGCACGAGGCCGTAATTATGAAATATTCGACGCGAGGCCGTATTTATGAAATGTTCGGTATGATGCCGTAATTATGAAATGTTTGGCGCGAGACCGTATTTATGAAATCATGAAAAATGCTATAATATCATGTATTATATATTATCAGAACCCGGATGTTAGTTTAGTTCAGTTTCAGGAGCTTGGTACTGTAACTATATAGATTAGATATCTATGTTCAGACTTGTGCTAACCACCCCACGAGGGGGTGGAAGATGGATAGTCGATGTGGCTTTCAGTGTAGAGTTGTAGATGTCTACCTGGCAGTCTAGATCAGGGTGCGGCGGGCCCATCGTACTTACAAACATTTTTGACTCTGCAGTGGTCGGCCAACCATTGTCGGGTCGCACCTTCGGGCTGTACAACCCGTCATGGGGGGTAATACATGACATCGACTAGCTATTCATCTTAGGTATGTTTTCAGTATTATCAGATATAACAGACGATTTATGAATGATATGAGTTACTAGAAAAATATGAAAGTATACGATGATTCAGTATGTTATGACGAATGTTTACAGATATATGAAATGTATTGTATATGTATAACTGCATTATATATTCATGTTGCTACACAGCTGCATTTAGTTTATTTTCCCTTACTGAGATGTGTCTCACCCCCGAACTTAATTAATTTTTCAGGAGACCCTGAGAGACTGGCAGGTCGTGGCCGCCGTTGAGTGAGTTGAGCTTCCCTGCTATAAGGGTAAGCTTTGATCTAGGATCAGGAGATTTTTGTTGTAAGATCCTAGGTCTATATTGATGTTTTGGAGATTGTATTCAAATACTGTATTTTGGGAATGTAGTAGACTCTGGTATTATGTAATTAATGGCTTGTTGGATGTAAATTATTTTTACTGCTGCTTAGGTTTCCGCTGTTTACGTCATGCTATCCCCGCGACCCACGGGTTCGGGTTGATGTTATTATTATTTATGTTTATTATATGATAAGAGAAGCAGGACGTTACACACTCAGTATTTTGTAATTTGTTTAGTGAAAAATTAATTATGTTTTACCGCGGGTAATTACCGAAACCCAAGAGGTTTGATCGATCGAACCAAGGCGTTGGTTGGCTGTCCTCTCACAGCGTATTTTGAATTTTAATAAGGCTCAGTTGGCCAAGTAAAGGGCGATTTCCCCTTCTTCGTGGATTCGGTCGACTGGCCAAATGGTTGGTCGGCTGAGGCTGATTTTGAACTAAAAGGACGGTCAGCCGGGGAAGGTAGAAAAGTCAATTTCTTTGGTTGGTCAACAATGAACGCTATGTTTATTTTAAGGTCAGTCAGCCGAGACTTAGTCAAATTTGACTTTTACCCTACGATGTGGTCAGTCGAATGAGTTGTTTATCATATAAATAGGTCGGTCGACTAGGCCTAGTTAAAACCTAAATTTAAGCCCTATTTTTGACCTTAAAACATTTTAAAACCTTTTGTATGATTTTGACTTTTATGAAAAAAGTTTGTCTTTGAAAGGTTAGGTCTCGTAGGGTCAATATATGGTCATTCTGAGCATTTAGTCATATCATGCAGATGCATGCATTATTATAAACTAGAGATATTCTTCTTTTACTTTTCTGCTCTTCATGGAATGCGCCATATGATGTATTCTTTAAGTCTTTTATGACTTTTATTTTTAGTCCCCTTATGTATGTGTTGAATTATAACTTATTCACAAATTAAGTACACACATAAGATACTTGTACTCTGTCAGTTTTAAAATAGGGATTAGACTTAAAAAGTCAACAATACATTTATTGGGCTGAAACAGAAGTGTTCAAGCTTGTGGTAGAAATTTTTTCTTAATTTTAAAGACAGATACTTAAAACTAATTTGAGTTCTTATTGCACTTTAATATATTTTGAACAATTGTTTCTTATACTGTTTCAATTTGTTTAAACATTATTTGGTAGATTATATATTAACTTTGTCCTATAATTTTTGTTTGTAGAGTTTTGGATGTGGTTTATGGTGATGTTGATAGCAATGGTGATGACGATTGCTTGGAAATTATTTATTTTTCATAATGTAGATGAAGTAACAATAATTATAATATTGTAGACATTTATAACTTTATCATACAAGTAAGAATTATGTTTCAATTTTGTTGTATGAATGGGTTACAAAAATTAAGGGTGTACCAAAATTATGGGTTACAAAAATTTGATTTTCTAAGGGATAATAAATTCGATTTGGTTTCGACTTTGGTTTGTAATGACTAAAAATTGCAAGGTTAAGTTCGATTTTCAATATTAACCATGACCAAAACGTAATAAATTGATTACACCCCTAATAAAAATCACGTGTGTACAAAAATTTTCACACAATAGAAATCTAAAAACAAAAATTAAATTAGTAGAAAATAATCACTATTAGTCTTGACTAGAGACCAATGACTTTCACCATCACAAGTTGACTTTAGTATTCATTTAATTATTTGAAATTGATATTTAATTTTTAGCATTGATTTTTAATGAACTACTAATTAGTTTAATTTTTAGTGAAAATTTTAAAAATTATCTACTAATATTGCAGTTGATCAAATTATTAATGATTCATAAGTAATTGTATACAGAAGGTTTTTTTAGACGGTTGTGCTGTGCGAAGTATTCGTGCATCAGTCAAGTTTTCTTTTTGTTATACAGTGAATCCCAAACTTCAAGCTCAACATGACACGTGTCAACCACGTCATGCATCATGCACCACGTGGCATTTACACAGCAAACAGTTACTAGCTGTCTCGCGGGAAAGCAGAATCTCCTTGCGAGTTCATCAGTGTCTATAGTTCGACCTAGCTCGGGGAATAATGAAGATTTGATTTGAAGTATGGTGATGGGTTACGAAGAATTTAGGGCTGTAATGAACTTCGGGGACGGTCACGCGCAGCAGGTGGTGCCTATAACGGTGTTCGTCGCGGTTCTGTGTCTCTGCTTGATAGTGGGCCATTTGCTCGAAGAGAATCGATGGGTTAACGAATCCATCACCTCCATTTTAATCGTACCTCTATCTCTCTCATTGATTAATTTTTTTATTTTATTGTTTGTATATGGTGTATTGAAAAGGGGAGTTTGGTAAATCCAAAATCTAACAGTTTAAATTTTTAGATAAAGTGGTAATCTAACACTCTGGTTATCATGAGGTCCTGAGTTATAGTCTGGCCGCTCTGTGATATTTAAAAAAATTATTATGTGTTTATCTCCACGTGCTGTCCGACTGCACGGGGGAAGTATTAAAACTTGATGTATATTGTTGTCCACAACCTAACAGTTCTAACACATTGTATGATTACTGGATTACTGGTATATGCAAGTGAAAAATGATGTTGATCTCCTTTAGCCTGCTTCTGTGCTGCTTCAGCACGATTTTTTTTCCAGAATTAATTGTAAGCATGGGAAAACAAGGATCACTTCTGCACCTTTTCCTATCCGATATTCTGTTTTCAATTTGTGTGTATACGCCTACGGGGTAAGGGCAAGCTCTGAAATGATCTGTCACCTCAAATGTCTTGATTGAAGTCTGGGATCAAATATATATGTGACTAGAATACGTGGTGGGTAGCTAAATTTACACTCCGGTGTAGTTAAATCATCCAACAACCACCACTGTTATCCCTATAACTAAATTAGAAAAATTATTAGGTTGACCAGGTCTACCATGTATATTGAGAATTCCACTTGTGAGGTTATCCCACATTGAAAAATTTGAGAGGATGATGGGTGCTTATATTCATGATTGAGCCTAAAAACCAATAGACTTAAACTTTTGGGTCAAGTTAGTGTTCACCCATGTGTATCAAGCCCACCTATGGGCTCCTCCGATCTTAACAAGTGGTATCAGGGTCGACGGTTCGTAACTCTGGGTGAGTAACATCATAAAAAGTCAAGACGTGAAGTTAATTCTTTTGACGTGCTAATAGTTGGAGGATCAAGTGTGTGGTCGAGGCTAATAAGGGTCATCTAGGCTGGAAATGGATCCGAATAGGGCCAAGACGTGAGAGGTAAGATTGGTTTGGAGGCACGTGGAATGCAATCCGACACACATAAGGCGCCAGTGGTAAGACCCACCTGAGCAACTGTTGGGGAATTGAGCTTATTCCATAAAGGAGATGAATTTTGTTTAAGGGGGAGCAATTGGAACTCACAAGTGAGGGGGGAGATTATTGAGAATTCCACTTGTGAACTTGTCACACATTGGAAAATTTGAGTGGATGATGGGTGCTTATATACATGGTTGGATCCAAAACCCAATAGGCTTAAGCTTTTGGGTCAAGTTGGTGTTCACGCATGTGTATCAAGCCCACCCATGGGCTCCTTTAGTCCTAACCATGTTATCCATAGGCTTTTAACTTAAAAGAGTGTGACAACTTTAGTTTTGGAGAAATTATTCAGGGGATCTCCTCCTCTGTGTGTCTATTATCTAAATCATACATATATTGAAAATGGGTTCCCCTTTTTACATGTTTGCCTGACATTTTCGTTTGTGTGGTTTTTACTTTTTTAGTATATCGTTTCTTAGTTATCAACATGCCAATCCATATAGTGTAATTTTTTCCAAAGAGAAAATAATATTGGCCAGGCATCAGGGGGATGCCAACCTGCGGTACAAAACATCAATCACTTTGTTTGGCATAATTGGTTTATAGCTGTCATTTAGAACTTTATTTTTAGTTTTAAATGTGTCATACTATCATGCAACATGTCTAAAGTAATTCTCTATTTTTGGAGACTTGCTTTAATTCTATGTATCATATTATCGTCATTTCTATTGCAACTTACTCAATAGATTTAAGGTAAACAAATCTTTGGTACTATGAATTTCTTATGAAGCTTAATCTTTTCTCCATTGTTCCTCGTAGAGGGACTAAAATTGCAGTTGGTGTATTTTGTATTGCTTCTACTTATCTATTCCTCCCCTAGTTCATAAATCAATAACATATCATTTGCAAACAAGCTACTCTTTGGAATCTGACTTCAAATACTAGTGAGTTCATGCATAATAAATGTGAAATATGAGGACTTAAGGTAGAGCATGGACACCTGTTTTGATTGAAAAATTCCTAAATTCTCTTCATCATATTAGTCAATATTCCATTGTAGATATCGTTGATGACATTTCTATACATGCCACCTAATCCCTTATTTTGTAAAACCCCCATAAGCCCTAGTACGTAGATCCTATCATAAGATTTTTTTTTTTTTGGTTAAAAGAAACCATGTGAGTTTTTTTATTATTATTTTTTCCTAAAATTTTTCATGAATTTTATTAACTGATATATAGCTTCCATTGATGATTGCTTGGGCATAGGATGAAACTAATTTTTTGAAATCATTGTTTCTAGTTGTATTCTTTATATGCATACCACTTTCCAATTTTATTTTATTTTTTAAATTCCGTGAAATTGGTTAATGTTTCTTTATTTTTTTATATAATGTATACGGGTATTTGTTAAACAACAATGTACCTAAAAGCTTGGGCCAGCAATGTATATCAAGATTTAACACTCCGCCATGCATGCCCGATTGCATGTGGAGAGAGAAACAAACAATGAATAACTCCCATTACTTGGAAGAATATAACATTTTAACAAACTTCCAATAAGTGCAAGCAATGAGACTAGTACTTAGGACTTCCTAGAAACCATAGATTTGATGCCATGTTAGTTTACCACTTCATGTAAAAACTTTAAGTTGGTTGTTGGCAAAGAATGTATGTCAAGCTTTAATAGTATTAAAGTGCCTTTCCTCTACATTCTTGTTCTTCATAATTTTGTAAATAAACTAATTAATCATATTATTGTGTGATACCCCAAGCATTTCCAAGATTTGATAGGGATGTTTTATGGTCTTACGGCCTTTTCTTTTTGTTTTTCATCTTTTGAAATGCACATTAAC
This sequence comes from Malania oleifera, assembly GCF_029873635.1. Lineage (NCBI taxonomy): Eukaryota > Viridiplantae > Streptophyta > Magnoliopsida > Santalales > Ximeniaceae > Malania > Malania oleifera. Next base: position 151,230,494 of record NC_080417.1, on the reverse strand, counting down.
TTCATTGGCTCTAATTGTGCATGTATATATCTCAAATTTTAGCTTTTCCTTATTCATCAATTTTACGGTTATGCTTTCTACTTGGCTTTCATTAAATAGCTTTTTAAAAAGGAACGTTTATCTTTTTTCTCTTGTTTCTTCTTCTTCTTCTTCTTCTGTACCTAGTATAGCGTACAAATTGTATATGCTTTAGCTTCACTAATTTTTTTCCCTTTGCATATTTTCATGCATATTAATATTTTTCAAAAAGTTTTCATATTTCTACATTTTTGTTACGTGTTCTTTCTAACTAATTGTAGATGATCTACTATAGAAGTTGTATATCTTTTAAGAATATTATTGGAAAAGATTAGGGGAAAAAGAGGGACCTGCATATGGTTTTTATTGATTTAAAGAAAGCTTATTTTAGGGTACCTAGGGAACCCCTACAGTGGATTTTAGAAAAGAAAGGGAATGTGGTAGGCATACAGATGTCATTAAGGATATGTACGATGGAATAACGATAAACATTAATTCTATAGGTGGAGAGTTTTGGGAATTTTCAATCACAATATGTGCACATCAAGGGGCTACTTTGAGCCCTTAGCTTTTTTGCTGTAGTGATTGAACTTATTAGAAGTATTCCAAATGAGGTTCCATTGTGTATGTTGTTTATAGATAATGTCTTAATTGATGAAATCAAGAAACTAGGGTGGAGTAGAATCTAAGTTAGAATTATGGCGAGAAGCTTTAGAATCCAAGGATTTTAGGATAAGTAGAAATAGTACAAAATATATGAAATGTTATGTTAGTCATAGTAGGAGAAATAATACAAAATATATGAAATGTAATTTTAGTAGAAATTTGATGGTCAAGAAATTAATAGCACTAGTAAGATTTGATACCTTGGATCTATTAGGCAAGTTGAATGAGAAATTAAGATGCAATACAAAAAGATAAAGCAAGTTGGAGAAGCACTTCGATTATGCTGCGTGATAGTAGAATATTCTTACAATTAGGAAAATTTTATAGTATGATTGTAAGACTAGTTATGTTATATGGTTAAAATGTTGGGCAACGAAGAGACAACATGTCGATAAAGTAGAAGTTGCCTAAATGAGAATGGAAAGGTGGATGAGTGGTATAACATTAAAAGATAAAAACAAGTTATGTATAGCTCCTATAGAAGATAAGACAAAGGAGGGGTAGATTAGATGGTTTGGGCATCTATAACTCCGTCATATAGTGCATGTGAGGAGTGTTGTGCTAGTTACTAATAGGGTTTGTAGAAGGGGGTGGAGGTTGACCTAAAATAACTTGAAATGAGATAGTGAATAAAATTTTAATGGCCTTGAAGTTGTTGGAGGAAATTTATCATGATTTCGTAAATTGGCGGAAGAGGATTCATGTAGCTGACTCTACTTAGTAGGATTTAAGGCTTGGTTTTTTTGTTGTTGTTGTTGCCAATCTTTTGAGATTTACTTATCTCACCACCAAGTCTCTGCTCTAGATTCATCTAAGACCTCTTTGAGATATTTCTAATTGAACTAGACCTTGTACTCAATATGGTGTTAGTGTATACATCATCTTATATTATCTAGCTGCCTTTTTTTATTATTTATCTTTTGATTTTGTTATATTTTGTACCTTTATGCTTGATCATTTAGCTCTCTCAAATTGTTATATATATAACTCTCGGATAGCATTCATGGTATGGCCTCGCTCTGGTCTCTTGCAGCTGGTTGTTTTCAAGGATTGTGTTTTTTGGATTACTGTGAGATTGTTAGGTGTTGTTATTTGGATTGTTTTTTTTTTTTTTTTAAGGTTAACTTCACTTCATAGGAAGATCTCTTATTCTCCTTTTGTACATTCTTTCTTCTGCATTGAAATCTCTTCTTTTTTTAATCAAAAAACTTTTTCCTGGGATGACTAGACCAAATGTAATGATGACAAAAATTAAATCATCCAAAGGAGATTTATTGTGAAACTCTTTTTTTTTTATTTAATTTTTTTTAAAAAAATCTGTGTTGGAACCTTTAATTTACATTTGGAAGGTTGTTGGATCTTCTGTGCTTGCTGTTTTCAGTGTCCAATTTCCTATTTTCATACAGGGATGCTTGGCTGGAACAATAATTTTGTTACTGAGCAAGGGAAAAAGTTCTCACATCCTGAGATTTAATGAGGAGCTGTTCTTCATCTATCTCCTCCCACCCATAATATTCAATGCTGGGTAATGACAGTTTTCTCATGGCTATATTCTCAAACTGAATAATTGCCTTGCTTAGTTGATTTACCTTGTCTCACTCTTTAAATACATCTGACAAAATACAAGAAGTGCAAATAGCGATAGAAAGGTCATACATTCCAAGGCATGGCTTCATTCCTTGGCTAGCTTTCTGGAGGAGGTCACAGATAGAGGACCAACTGATGGATAAAAGGGGACTCTTTCTTTCCTCTTACTGACTTTCTGTGATGGATGCAAATGAGGCATTTCCTATTTATTTTCTGCCTGAGTGTTTACCAAAGCAATTCGGGTTAGTGCGTTGGAGAAGATGGATATTAGAAGGAAAATTGGAGATCCCTTCTCTTGGCTACAAAGTAAACAAAGGAGCTATTTTTGCAGTTACAGTCTATCATGTTTGCTCACAAAGAAACAGTAGGTTCTTTGGAAATGTAAGGGAGATTCTTGGTAGAGTTATCAAATCCATTTTAGAAAAAATAAGAATCATCCACTGGGATGTTTGCACCTGTCTTGTTAGGGGCTGGTTTTTCATTTGGTAGGTTGCAGCTTTCATTGTCCTTTGTCTTTCTAGTGTTAAAATGGTTATGGTTTTGGTTAGCGAGATGTTTATTTACTAGATAAGTGTTGATAATTCCACTCTTGAGTTTGTTCCACGATGGGTGCTTATATACATGGTTGGGCCCAATACCTAATGACTTGAGCTTTTTAGGTCAAGTTGGTCTCACCCATCTATATCAAGCCCGCCTTTGAGGACTCTGGTCCCAACAAGTGTTATCAGATCCAGTGGTTGGAGTTGGGCTCGAATAATCATGCATGTATTCCTGCAGCTCTCATAAGTGAGGGGGAGATTGTTGAGAATTACACTTGTGAAATTGTCCTTGGAAAAATTGAGTGGATGATGGGTACTTGTATAAATGGTTGGTTTCAAGACCTAACGGCTTAAGCATTTAGGTCAAGTTGGTGCTCACCCATATATATCAAGGCCATTCATGTGGACTTCCCTAGTCCTAAAAGAAAGAATCTGGGTTTCTTCATGCAGATTTCAGGTCAAGAAGAAACAGTTCTTCCAAAATTTCTTAACCATTATGCTGTTTGGAGTGGTTGGTGTTTTCATCTCTTCACTCATCATTACATCTGGTAATTTATAAATCTAGCCAATACCTTTTTCTATTGATTACTTCTTGCTGCCAACTTCTATTAACATGGGCTTCTAAATTCTTGCATGTTATGTTAGTGCAGGCAGCTGGTGGCTGTTTCCTATATTTGGACTTCACGGGCTGAGTGCACGCGACTATCTTGGTGGGAATTGTGATCCTTGCCCAGTGTTATATGATATTTCAAATGGCATGTGATTTCTATATGGTATCTCATCTACTTTGTAATATTCTGACTGCAATATATTTTCTTCTTGTTTGGTCTCAGCTATTGGAACAATTTTCTCATCAACTGATACAGTGTGTACACTTCAGGTTAGATTTGCATAGATGAGTTTAGCCGTTCACTTTCATTTTGTCAATGGCTATTTCAGGGTTGGATGTTTTGTGACATTATATTGACATGTAGGTTTTACATCAAGATGAGACTCCTTTACTTTACAGCTTAGTATTTGGGGAAGGAGTGGTGAATGATGCGACATCTGTTGTTCTCTTCAATGCAGTTCAAAAGCTTGATATTACCAGACTTAGTGGCATGACAGCCTTCTATATTCTTGGAGATTTCCTTTACCTATTTTCATCCAGCACAGCCCTTGGAATCACTGTAAACTTTGACTCTTAAACTACTGCACAAGCTGTTCAATGTATATAACTATGAGTTGAATAATGAACTGATTGTATTATTTTCATGTTATTATTGGAAAACTATGAACACTCTGCAAGCTAAGCATATCAAACTGCACAGCTTAGCAAGAAAAGCATCCATCCGTCTGCTCGGTTAACATAATCCTACATCCAGAGATATAGGAGAAAAATCCGCAAACGTCAGCAAGGTGAATGTTACAAGGACAAGGAGTACTCAGTCAAAAACCTTACCTTGCTTGTGCCTACTTGTTCCACAGCAAATGCACACATCTTTTCCCTTCAGTCGCTTGGCCTCTCTCCCATGGCCCTAAAGCTCATAAACATGCACATTTTCAACCACAAGTTTTTATTCACATAACTACTTTCCACCTTAGTATTGTTGTTCCACAGGGAATAGGTCCTCTTCACCCACCAAGAATTCCTCCAATTAAAAACTTGAGGGGGTGCTTTAATCAAATGGCCACCAATTCTACATCGACACCATGATCTGATCATGTTGCTGTTACAAACATAATTTTGCTTTGTTTTGAGTTGAATCTTTGTGGCTCAACTTTGTAGAGCTTATACTGCCTGAAACATGTTTCCAGCAGTTTAGACTGTCTGAGTGACTAAGTTCTGATACTTAGAATACTCTACCCTAGCCATTATGTGTATAAGCAAGAAATGATGTTGGTGTTGGTGCACCCCCAGGATGTGGTTCAGGTTGTAGTGTGGGCTGCGGGAGTGCCTCTCATGAGGTCAGGTGTTCAAACCCTCCTGGACTCATTTCTGCCCCTGAACTCCTGAATTTACCCTCCCTTTGGAGTTGTGGGGTCAACTTCAAGGGGCGCAGGATTAGTCACGTGGACCGTAAAACGGACACGTGGATACCCGGTGCGTAATCCCAAAAAAAAGAAATGATGTTGGTGTCTGCCACTTAATGCGGCACATGTTTCAGATGATCATTACTTGGCACACACTTCATCTTTCACCTGATGACATGGCTGCTGCATGCATAATTTTGCTGTGATTTCTATGTTGGGATGTAGGAGTTGTGTGGTTCTATTTATAAAGTTATCATGTTTGAAGAACATTTTAAACACATCTCCTGGTTGGATTCCCTAGATGATCTAGTCAACAGAAATTATATTCTGGGATTACAAAGAATGAAAAGGAACAGTAATATTGAAAATGACTGAAACAAGTGAATTAATACCCTTTCAGCTGAGTTTTCCAAAGAAATCTGATCTTATATGTAGTTCGTTTGGTATTTAGTAATATATATTGAAATTTGAATGCAAGATCACAGAACATATTGAACATTTTAACGACAAATACTGTTTCTGGGTATCCATATCGGAGGGTCGTTCACTTAGTCGATAAATATCAAATGCCAGGTGAACCCTTTTATGAAAAAAAACTAAGTAAATCACTTTGCCAGTTGGGTCCATCTTCAATTGGCTTTCGATACGTTCCACAGCAGGTCAAGGGTTGAGGATTGGCCCCATATTCACTTGGCTATGGATATGTTGCACTGCCCAGGCCAAAGGTACATGATTATTAAAATTTTCTTGAAGAACCTTAAGCATCACCCAGAAATTTGTTTCCTCCATAATTACACACACACAAGATTTACAGTTCTTGGTGTTCGAAATTTCAATATTTTGTTTGCTCAACTCATAAGACTCATTGACAGTGTATGATCAGATTAAGTAATGACCACTGAATCAGATTAAATATCAATCATTGAATCAAATTAAATAACGACCATGGAACTTTCTTTGTAACAAATAATCGTGGAAGAGATACAAATCATCAATACACAAGACAATCTGTAGAAAACTTGGCAAATTGGAAAAAGACCCGAAGGAAGTATCTAATATTCTATTGATTCTTCTTGTTTTCAAGCTGGCTGAACTCCCTTGGTGTAATGAGTACTCCACTTGATTATCTTGCTCATATATGCATGTTAAAAGTCATTTACTGAAAACTTTGTGTTGCATACTGATTTGCATGAAAACTATCTTCACATGAGAATTGCTATTATCTAAAATTGATGAATGTTAATAGTGATTTAAGCATGAATTATTGTCAATTGTCTAACTGCAGCTAGTTTCAGTTTCTTGTGATTGTCTTTTATCTTGATCTGCTTCTTGGCTTATTTGTCTCTTCTTTTCTTGCAGGCTGGTCTTTTGACAGCATATGCCCTTAAAACCTTGTACTTTGGAAGGTCAGTGTTATTTTTGTAAAATGGATCACATAGAACGTTATATGGTAGATGTAATGGAACATAAGAAAGCTTTTCTATTTTAGACTCCATACACCAATAAATTACTCTTTTTTCACAGACATTCAACTGTTCGTGAAATTTCTTTAATGATTTTAATGGCGTATCTGTCCTACATGTTGGCTGAGGTAAGAAGGCATGCTCATAATTTCGATCAATTAATATGTTTAACTTTGAGAGCCTGTGGTCCTAAACAAGCCAAAGTTCAATAACTATAGGAGCTAAATGTTATATCTGCAGGAGAGACTCCACTACATGTCTTTCTTATATAATTCTGATTGCATGTGGCATTATGTTCTCCTATGATGATCTAATAAATAGAATACATTATTTTTCGAGCAAGTAATTGAGAGAGCTTTAAATTGTGCGTAACGGTTTGGTGAAGCCCATTATTTGCAGGCGTAAGAAAAAAACTCATTTAATCTGTGTATTTCACACTGCATGATAAATCTTCCTCAACTCTTCCTTTGAACTGTGCATCATATCTCCTTTTATTTCTGGTTTTATTTACCTTTTTTCTCCTTCACACATCACAACACTTCCTTAACTCTTCACTAGTAACAATTCTTTTGACTGCAGATTGTGCCCCTATACTCACTTTTGTGTCTGCCTTCTGCCCCCCCCCCCCTCCCCATAATGGCCCATTGGTAAAACTAGGAGAATGACAAAGTACAAGATGGGAAGGGATGAGCTTTGGTAAACAAATCAGCAAGCTTCATATTAGACTTCACATAAGCGGTAGTAATGAGCTTCTGCGCAAGTTTCTCTTGAACAAAGTGGCATTCAACTTCAATGTGTTTCGTCCGCTCATGAAAGATCGGATTGGAGGCAATATGAAGAGCAATTTGATTATCACACATCAACTTTATAGGCTAAGAATGTGAAAAACCCAATTCTTCCAACATATTCTTCAACCAGACAAGTTCACCAGTAGCATGAGCCATAGCTCTATATTCTGATTTAGTACCATAGTTTGTTTCGTACTCTTCCCAAATTAGTGCCAACCAAGATATAATACCCGGTTGTGGATCTCCTGTCGGAAGGTAACCCAACCCAATCTGCATTTGTATATCCATGAATATAGGTGAGACCTTAATCACGATATAAAAGACCTCTCCCAAGTGCACCTTGGAGATATCTTAGGATGCAAATTACTGGGAGTCCCAATGACTTGCCCTCAGAGAATCTAGAAATTGACTCACAAAACTTGTTGCAAAAGATATATTCGACTGAGTGACTGTAAGCTAATTCAATTTTCTAACAAGTTTTTGGTATTGTCTAGGGTTAGGCAGCAAATCATACATATCTGACACTAACTTGCTATTAGGATGTATGGGTGTATCAATTGGTTTGGATTCCAATCTAATTTCATTCAACAGATCAAGAACATGCTTTCTCTGTGATAAAACAATTCCCATATGAGATCTTGATACTTCTATACCCAAGAAGTATTTTAACGACTCAAATCTTTGGTTTGAAACTTAGTCTGTAGAAAAAGTTTGAGACTCTGAATACCTTTATCATCATCACCTATAATAATAATATCATCCACATAAACAACAAGAAAGATCTTACTTGATGAAGTACGACGATAAAACACAGAATGATCCACTACACACCGTTGAAGACCAAACTCAAGTACTACAACACTAAAACGACCAAACCATGCTTTGGGAGTCTGTTTTAAACCATATAGTGCCTTCTTGAGCCTACACACTAATGCTGACCTTCACCTGAGCAACAAACTAAGGTGGTTGGTCCACATAAATGTCCTCCTCAAGATCACCATACGAGGCATTCTTCAAATCTAATTGATGTAGAGGTTAGTGACAAGTAGTAGCCAAGGAGATGAATAGACATACTATTGTAAGTTTGATAATCAGGGAAACGGTGTCAGAATAATCTAAACCATACACCTGAGTATACCCCTTAGCAATAAGATGGGCCTTTAGACGAGCCATAGAACCATTAGGGTTGACTTTCACAGTGTATACCTAGCAACAATCAATCACAAACTTGTCAGGAGGAAAAAATACCAAGTCACAAGTGCCGTCGTCCTGTAAAGCATTCATCTATTCAACCATAGCATTCCTCCACCTAGAGTGGGCTAAGACTTCCGAAATAGATTTAGGAAGGGTAGTAGATGATAGAGCAGTAACAAAACAATAATAGGAGGGTGATAAGAAGTCATAACATAGTTGGAAATGGGATGTTGGGTACATGTGTGTTTACCTTTCCGAACAGCAATGTGAGCATCAACATCATGGGAAATATGATCATTACACGAGGAAACCAAAGGCATGGTAGTAGAAGCTAAAGGGGACTCTCTTTCTTGGAGCTGTTGTTTTGAATACCCCTGCAAATTAGAATGATTGAGACGATGAGAAGGACTAGAACTACATGGAGACTCAGATGGTTGGTTGGGCAAGGACAACAAAGTAGGACCTAGAAGATTAGATAGAGGAAGAGCCTCATTAAGCTCGAAAGAATTTAGGGGCTGGGTGTGGTACGGTGTAGACTCAAAAAAGGTAACATCTGCATGAACAAAGAGGCAATGCAGCATGGGATTATAACAACAATATCCCTTTTCACTATATGAGTAGCACAGAAAGACACATTTTATAATATGAGGATCCAACTTATCCATCCTAGGACTTAATTGATGAGCAAAGGACTCACACTTGAATATATGAGGAGGGAGAGAGAATAAAGGTGAATTAGGAAAGAGAATGGAGTAGGGAATTTTACCGATAAGAATAGAGGATGACATCCTATCGATTATATAGCGAGTAGTAAGTATAGTATCACTCCACAACACTTTAGTTACATGCATATGATAAAGTAAGGTGCGAGTGATTTCAAGGATGTCTATTTTTCTGCTCTACAACCCCATTTTGTTGAGGAATGTGAGCATAGGATGATTGATGGATAGTATCAAACTGAGTCATATAAGTAGTGAATTGTGAATTGAAATACTCTTTACTATTATCACTTCGAAGTATTCAAACTGGAAAACCAAATTGATTTTTTATTTTTAAACAAGGCACAAAATATATGAAATAAGTCGGTATGATCTTTTGTTAATTATAGCCAAGTTATTCTTGAATAATCATACACAAAGGTTACAAAATACCAAAAACCCAACTTGGACACAGCTCTACTAGGACCCCAAGCATCATAATGGACTAACATGAAAGGGCTTGCAACCTGTTTATCGACTTTGGAAGTGAAAGGGACATGATGGTGCTTTCCCAACTGACAAGACCCACGATCAAGACTCGACACAAAACTCAAATCAAGAACAAGACGTTTCAAATGAAGGATGACCAAGATGATAACAAATTTGGAGAGGTGTGGCAATTGCAGTGCAGGCAGTAGAAGGAGATAGGGGTCAAAGTCATAAAGTCCACCAGTTTCACACCCTCTGCCAATTGTTTTCCTCATCTTTAAATCCTAAATAACCGCAGAATTAGGGAAGAATGTTACTGAACAATTCATGGATTTAGTAGTCTTCCTGACGGACATAAGATTGAAAGGAAACTTTGCAATATACAAATTAAAGGGGGAGAAATAAAAGAAGTGGGATTGACAATCCCAATTCCCTTGACTGTAGTGGTGGATCCATCAGCAAAAGTACAACAACAACAACAAAAACAAGCCTTAAGTCCCTCTAGGTGGGGTCCGTTATATGAATCCTTTTCCGCCAATTCACCCAATCAAGATTGTTTTCCTATATTAGATTAGAACTATTAAATCCTTCCTCACTACCTTATTCCAAGTTATTTTACGCCTACCCCTACCCCTACCCCTTTTCATGCCAAACACAATAGCTAACTCACTTCTCATTACAGATGCTCTATTTGGCCTGCGTTTCAAATGCCCAAACCATCTAAGCCGCTCCTCCTTTATCTTGTTTTCAACTGGTGCTATGCGTAAATTATTACATATATGTTCATTTCTTACTTTATCTTTTAATGTTAAACCACTCATCGACCATAACATTCACATTTCGGCAACTTTATTTTTTGTACATGTTGTTTCTTAGTTGCCTAACATTCTGAAAAGCATAGCTGGCCTTATAATTGTCTTATATAACTTTTCTTTTAATTTTAAGGGTATTCTACGATCACACAACACACTTGACGCACTCCTCCGTTTTACCTAGCCTGTTTTAATTTTTTGTACTAAATCTTCTTTAATTTCCCCTTCAACTTGCATAATAGATCCAAGATATCTAAATCTATTAGTGTATTAATAGATTTAGATTTCTTGGATCAATTATGCAAGTTAAATGGAAAATTGAAGAGTAGAGAAAAAATTAGGTATACTTGTGATATGATCAATGGCAGTGGAGTCTATGACCCAATGACTAGGATGAGAAGTATTGGATAATAGGCATACTGTGGGATTACCTGTTTGGGAAAAAGAGGCAATGGGAAGAGAAGCTTGTTGTGATGCTTGATACTACTAGATCTTGGAAAACTCTTCCTCTGACATGGATACAGTGCGTTGCCACCCACTCGGCCCCAAAGATGTGGAGTCGGTGGTGGATTGGCTGCCCCCAATGGTGTGAAGTTGGTGATGGGTGCATGGGCAACACGCGAAAGTCTACCATGGAGATCTCATCACTGCTTAATATTATAATTACTTCGTTCACAATTGAGTGCACTTGCGAGGAATGCCTTTACCTCGTCCATCTCTACTACCATGACCACTTGAACCACCTCGATAAATTTTTCGATTGTTTGGTAGAGAACTAGAATCACCCTGTGTAGCAAAGGCTGTCCTCTCAAAGCTAGATGCAAGAATAGGAGAATGTGTGTTAAAGGAAGCACGAAGGAAACGAGAATAAACATCAGCAAATGATAGCAACTCTGCACTACTAAGTATCTGGGACTGGATTGCCTCAAACTTGGGTCTTAAGCCCGGTAAAACCTGAAGAACTGTCATCTTCTCCCTTTGCTTCTGCGTCTCATGAAAATCGGCGGTTATAGGCTGCACGATGTCAAGCTCCTCATGAATACTCTTCATCTCTCCAAAATAATCTGCAATGCTCCTGTCTTCTTGTTGTAACTGAAAGTACTCCTAGGATAAATCATACATTCTTGTAATGTTACTAGAGTATAGAAGCTTGGCATAATCCTAAATCTCCTTACACGTATCTAGATGTATGCATATCTGTACAATATGTGACTCCATCAAATTACACAAGATGGAACAACCAAGGCATCTTCTTGAATCCGCACGTCTTTTCTTTTCTCATCAAAAGGATCAGATTGGAGCAAGTGGTCAGATTTTCCTAATCCTACTAAAAAAACCCGAACAACTTTAGACTATTGAACGTAGTTCTTTCCATCCCACTTTTGAGTCGTTATCTATGGCAGCGATGAAGGAAACATATTTTTGGGATTCATAGACTCTATCCCAACACTCACGAACTTGTAGATACTCCAATGTCAAACAAGAAGAACAATCAAAACTAATTGGGACAATCACAAACTATGTGAAGCATTGACACAATCATAGACGAGGTGAATGACTTACCAACTGATATAGCACTGCCACAACCTCACAACTTAACTTACGAAAACTGCCACTGCTCCAAGAAACTCACAAAGAAGCCTTTACAAACATTGAACAAAAACTAACGGATTACCACGGGTGCATGGTCTATAGAGATTGGATAATATTGTCTAGAGAAGGAATTTGAACATGGCAGAGGAAACAAAAAATAAAAAGTGGTAAAAAACACTCTCACACGCTTGCATGTGGAATCGGCATTGTCAGTAGTTGGCCATCGCGTGGAGGCATGTGGGTGTAGGCTTCAGAGGGTTCTGTTTTTGGCTATATGGTTGGTTTTGTGAAATAATGAAGGATGGAGGTGGATCTGAGAAGGGCAGCGATGGGAATGTGTTTTTCGGCAATGACCGAGTATGATAGGGTTTTGGTTGGATCATGCTCTGATACCATGTTGAGGTTTTGATTAAAATGAATGATCTAACTTGAAGATAATCTCTCCTTCTATTTACAATACAAATCAAACACATTCCAAGGACAATAATACTCTTTACTACTAACTCTCACTAATTAACATACTAATACACTTAATAATAATAATAATAATAATAATAATACTAAAAGACATAAATAACCTCTAACAACTATTACACATCCTACGTATTATCTCACATCCTTGATGCAACACAAGATAAAACCTATATTGGATAAAGGAATTGTGCTCGTTCCATTATGATAGCAAGGTCTTAAATTTTGATTTCGACTCAAATTTTGAAGCTCCAAAAGTACGGAAATTTCAATTTCGATGTCAATTTCAATTTTGATTTGAAAAAATATCGAAAATTAGTAGTAAAGCATGGAATTCTTTGTGAAACTTTAGAAATGGTTAACAAAGATAATAATATAAGTTTTAGGACTAATATATTACAAATTAAATACATCTATGTTTTGTATAAGGTGGAAAAGTTGTAAAATAGTATGTGTATCAAACATATTTGTAAGATAATGTAATTAAGCATGTTCAGTTAATACAAATGAATCATAAATCATTTTAATATTATTTATTATACAAATAATGATAATTTAGACATGAATGGTTAAATAAAATGTTACTATAAGTTTATTTTTTCATATAATTTCAAAAGCACTTGTAATAATCTTTTGTTTCGATAAAATAAATAAAATAAATTAAGATAGAAATTTCACTTCACTCCTAAATTTTTCATTTGAATTTTGACAAAATTTCATCGTATAATTAAAAATTTGAAAAGTTTCACTAAAATTTTGATATTTCAATAAATTTCGGATGATTCGTTGAGATTTCAATGGAAATTATGCTAGACGGAAATCGACTACCAATTAGATTTTGAGGGTGACAGAAATCGGAAATTTCGACAATTTCATGGAAATTTAAGACCATAATTATGAGACAACTCCCACTATCCCATATAAAAGAAAAAAGAGAGAGAAAGAGTGGCTTATATACATGGATGGGTCATGACTTAGCTTAAGCTTTTGGGTCAAGTTGGTGCTCACTTTATTTGGTATCAATTTTATACAACCTTCTTTGGTGCTAAGAAATTGTATCAGAGCCAATGGTTCATGACTCAACAAGCAGCTAGTAAGACAATAACAGTGAGTGGCAAGTATGCGGCCGAGGCCAATAAGGATCTTTAAGTTGGTAGATGGGTTTGAATCAGATCAATACATGAGTGGTGGGATTGATTTGAAATGCATATGAAATTAGTTCACTTGCGTGATTATTGGAAAAATAAGCTTGCTAACATGAGAGATGACTTTCCCTTAAGTGAAAGTATTACTAGAAGTTCACAAGTGAAAGCAAGTTAATGGAAATTCCATTTGTTATAGTTGTCTCACATCGGAAAAGAGAGTGAAGGTGGAGTTTGCCTATACACATGGATGGGTCAAGACCCAATGACCTGAGTTAGTAAGCTGGTTCTTACCTATGTCTATAAGGACTACCCCAGCGCTTAACAAGAATGTGGGATATATTTTTGTTGTTGAAGCACCTTCCCACCTGCCCACAAGGTCACTGCTGCTCTCTTGTGCCAAGGTATACCACCTACCCTGGGAGATGATTTTATCCTATAAATATGGAGCGGAATCCTTTGTCCATATCATGCAACCAAAGATTATGGGGGTGGATAGGATATCATATCCAAGTCTACCCCTTCTTATCCCATTAAAAAAGAAGCTGGGACCCAAGGATCTTTTTTTTACTTCCTTTCCTTCTCTTAGTTTGTCCTCCCCTCCCCTCCTTTACTTTCTGTTCCCCCTGTTTCTCCCCCCACCCCCACCAAGGAGGAGGTGTGGTTTCATTAAATAATGAGGCTTTTCTAGTAAGTGCTAAAAGATTGCTATATTATGAGTCCTGGGAGTCATACGACTCAAACTTGTCGTGTTGTGTAGAACTGAGTTCATGTCTGTATAGTGTAGCAATATATCCTGTGCAACTATTGTTGTGCCGGGCACCCCACTTGTGCCAAACACTAATATTACAACTATTGCTATTGAATATATAAGAAACTAAAGTAATGCAGAAACTAATAATAAAATAGTAAAAAGAACAAGACAAGAAATTAACGAGGTTCGGTATAGAATTACCTACGTCCTCGGGCGCCGACGATCAATCCACTACTTCTTGACAAAGTACAACTTTGAGGTGTGTTTTACAAATGAAAAGTTGAGCTCTTTATATAGTTTCAACCTCAAGTCCAAAAAACACTTCTCTCCAATGTGGGACAAATAATACAAAAAATTCAAAACAACTTTTTATATTAATGTGGAACTATTCTACCAATGTGGGACAAAAAACAACAAATCTCCACCTTGACGATAAATTCAACAAATTTTTTAGTCACCAACATTTTCTGGAGTTCCACATCATCAGTGCCTTCAAAAAATATTCAAACTTGCAGGGTATTGATCAAGTCCAAACAATGTTTAAATTTGATTGTTGTCACAATCTTGGTCAACATATTTGTGGGATTTTCAGTTGCAACAATCTTGTGAAGAAGTATCTTGCCTCCATTAATAATATCCTGCATAAAATGAAACCGAACGTCGATGTGCTTCGTTTGTGCATGATAGACTTGGTTCTTTGCTAAATGAATAGTATTCTAACTATCACAGAACACAACAATGTGCTTCTGAACAACTCCCAAATTTTCAAGTAAACCCTGCAACCAAATAGCTTCCTTAATAGCCTCTGAACCTGCCATGTACTTTGCTTCTGTTGTAGACAAGGCAATGGTAGACTGTAAGGTAGACCTCCAACTCACTGGATCATTAGCAAATGTAAAAACATATCCAGTAGTTGATCGACGTTTATCCAAATCACCTGTAAAATCAAAATCCACATACCCAACAACACGTTGATCAATAGTATTATTTTTCTCAAATACTATACCATCAACAATGTATTCATAATATATCTAAAAATTCATTTCACAGCTTGCCAATGTCCTTTACCCGGATCATGTATATGTCTGCTCACCATACTAACAACTTGTGAAATATTAGGTTTAGTACAAACCATTGCATACATCAGACTACTAACAACACTTGCATAAGGAACCTGTGACATATATTTACGTTCCTCATATAATTTAGGAGATAAAGCCGCACTAAGTTTGAAATGAGGAGCAAGAGGAGTGCTTACTGGTTTTGACTGCTCAGACATGCCAAAACTCTATACCACCTTCTTCAAATACTGTTTCTGATACAAACTAACTCTTCCTCTCATTCTGTCTCTACGAATCTCCATGTCAAGTATCTTCTTTGTTTCTCCAAGATCTTTCATCTCAAACTCTTGATTTAACTGACTTTTCAACTTGTTGATTTCTTCCCTATTCTTTGAAGCTATCAACATATCATCAACATACAAGAGTAAATATATAAAAGATCCATTTTGTAGTCTGCGAAAATAAACACAATGATCATGTTTATTTCGGATGTACTTTTGACCCATCATAAACTAATGAAATCATTTGTACCACTGTCTTGGAGACTGTTTTAAACCATACAACGATTTACCCAGTTTACATACCCAATTTTCTTTTCCAGCAACCTGAAATCCATCTGGCTGATTCATATAGATTTCCTCTTCCAAATTACCATGTAAAAATGCAGTTTTTACATCGAGCTGAACTAGTTTAAGATCAAATTGTGCTACCAAAGCCAACAAAATTCGAATGGAAGAATGTTTAACAACTAGAGAAAATACCTCATTATAATCAATGCCTTCCTTCTGTGGATAGCCCTTAGCTACCAATCTAGCTTTGAAGCGAACAATATTGACATCTGGAAATCCTTCTTTCTTTACATAAACCTATTTGCAATCAATTGCTTTCTTACCCTTGGGTAGCTGGGCTAGTTCCCAGGTCTGATTCTGATGAAAAGACTGCATTTCTTCATCCATCGCTCTTTTCCACTTGTCTGATTCAGAGTTCCTTCTTGCTTTTTTGAAAGTGTAAGGAACATTATCATTCACAATTGGAAGTGCATAGGCCACCATATCAGTATACTGAGCAGGTTTTCGAATTTGATTCTTGTTGTTGTGAAGATTCTCGAATTGAAATCTCCTCTTCTTGTAAACTATTCCCCACCATAACTGGAGAGTTACCTTGTGTAGTCTCATTTCTCACTGGGTTTACCAAAATTGTCTTAACCTCCACCTGTTGTTGAGTACCACTGGTCTTCTCTTCAACTCGTAACTCCTTGCGTATTGTTTTCTTCATCATCGCAAGTTCATCAAAAGTCACTTCCTTGCTTAAAATCATTTTTTTCGTCTCTAGACACCAAAGACAGTATCCTTTGACTCCTGCACTTATCCCCAAGAATATTACTTTCTTGGCTCTTGGATCCAAATTAAATTATTTAACATGATAATAAGTCATAGTACCAAATACATGTAAAGAATCATAATCACTAGCAGGCTTTCCAGACCATACCTCATAGGGTGGTTTTTCCCCTATTGCAAATGATGGCAGACGATTGATGAGATGACATGCATATCTAACAGCCTCAGTCAAAAACCTTTTATCTAACCCAGCATTAGACAACATACATCAAACTTTCTCCAACAAAATCCGATTCATGCGCTCTGCCACCCCATATGGCTGTGGTGTATCTCGAACTGTGAAGTGTCGAGCAATACCTTAATCCTGACATACCTTCATAAACGGGTCACTCGTGTATTCACCATCATTATCTGATCTGAGCCGTTTAATCTTTCTGCCAGTTTGAGTTTCAACTAATTTTTTCCACTTAAGGAAAATATCACACTTTTCATTTTTATGCTTCATAGAATGCACCCAAACTCTTCTGGAAAAATCATCAATAAAAGTGACAAAATAATGCATACCACCCAACGAAGCCGTTTTTTTGGGCTCCCATACATCTGTATGGATGTAGTCTAAAATACCTCCAGTCTAGTAGATTGCAGTGCCAAATCTCAGTCTAATCTGCTTTCCCAGAATGCAATGCTCACAAAATTCAAGTTTGCATACCTTTGCACCCTTTAACAAACCTCGCTTAGCTAATTGTTGCAAAGATTTTTCTCCTACATGTGCTAATCGCATATGCCCTAACCTGGTTGTAACTGAACCTGCATCTTTCTCAGAAACAACAATTGCTGAGCCAATAACTGTACTACCTTGTAAATAATACAAGTTATTTTTCCTTATTCCTTTCATCACCACCAGCGCACCTGATTTAATGTTTAAGGTTTCATCTTTCAAAGTGATAGTGAACCCTTTAGATTCTAAGGCACCCAATGAAATCAGATTCTTCTTTAGGCTTGGAACATATCTAACATCAGTCAAGGTCGTAATAGTTCCATCTTGACATTTCAACTGTATTGATCCTATTCCAGTTGTTTTACAAGTATTATCATTTTCCATAAAAAACAACCCTACCATCTAATTCTTCAAAATTAAAAATACATTCCCTATTGGGACACATGTGATAGGAACAACCACAATTCAAAATCCACTCACCAAAATAATGTGACGAAGATGTTCCAATAAGAGAAAAATCTGACTCACTTCCATCATCATTGGCTATATTGGCATTAGAATATCCTTTGCCCTTATTCTTTTGTTGTAATTTAGGGCAATCTTTCTTCCAATGCCTTCTCTTATGACAAAAGGCGCATTCATCTTTAGCAGGTCTCCCACGAGTTTTACTCCTCCCATGAGATTTACTCTTCCTTCCAGGCATACGACTTTGAGAACGTCCCCTTATTGTTAGTGCTTTTGTTGTTTCCTTATGGACCCTCTAATCCTTCTTTCTGCGTTTAGTACTAATCAATGCAGTACAAACAACATCATAAGTAACTTTATCTTTCCTATACAATAAAGTGGTGGTCAAATGTTCATACTCATCAGGGAGAGAATTCAGTAACAATATGACTTTATCCTCATCTTTCACCTTTTCATCCAAATTTAACAAATCGGCCAAAATTTTATTGAAAGCATTTATGTGGTCATTAATCGAAATACCTGGTTGATACTGGGAGCGAAACAATTTCTTTTTCGAATAGAGCCGATTTTACAGACTCTTGGTCATAAATATATCTTCCAATGTCTTCCAAATTTCTTTACAGATGTCTCCCTCATAATACAATATTTCTGATTTTTAGCGAGACACAGACGAATCGTACCACGTGCCTGACGATTGATCTTTTCCCAATCTTTGTCACCCATATCTACCGGTTTATCATCCAAAGCAATATCTAGTTCTTGCTGATACAAGATGTCCTTCACCTCACATTACCACATACCAAAATTATTGGTACCATCAAATTTCTCCACCTCAAACCGAGCATTAGCTATCGTCTTCGATGATAATGTCGAAACCGAAGGGGCTAGAGTTCGTGTGGACAGAGTTTCTTCTATTGCTGCACTAGTTTCTGCCATCTTCTATATATTCAATAGCAACCAACAAAACAAAAGGCCTAGGATGAATAGTACGTACCAACTGTGTCTACTCTATTTTATCCTATGAAATTCCACTTTGACCAGGCTGACCTCTAGGGAGCGATTGAGCCGCAATGGTCTCTGAGCACTCACTTAGATAAGGTCTTTCTTAGGCATCAAACATGGAATCAAGGATCTTAACAGAGGAACACCTCCGTATCGACACTATTCAACTTAGCTCTGATACCAATTGTTGTGTCGGGCACCCCACTTGTGTCAAACACCAATACTACAACTATTGCTATTGAATATATAAGAAACTGAAGTAATGCAGAAATTAATAATAAAACAATAAAAAGAATAAGATAAGAAATTAACGAGATTCGGTATAGAATTACCTATGTCCTCGGACGCCAACGATAAATCTACTACTTCTTGATTAAGTACAATTTTGAGGTGTGTTTTACAAATGAAGAGTTGAGCTCTTTATATAGCTTCAACCTCAAGTCCAAAAAACACTTCTCTCCAATGTGGGACAAATAATACAAAAAATTCAAAACAATTTTTTATACTAATGTGGAACTATTCTACCAATGTGGGACAAAAAACAACAACTATGATACAGTATGTTTTATTTCCATTCCTGCAATTTTATCTTCTAATATGTAGTTATATATACTGTTGGTTAGGTCAATAGGCACCCAAAAAAAGAGGGAGGGTTGAATTGGATGATAAAAAAATTATCAAATTTTAATTATTTTCAAGTATGATAGCAAGTATAATATGCAAAAGCAATTTATGAAAGCACTCAACCAAATCACACAATCAAGAACACAAGCTATTTATAGTGGTTCGGTTACCTACATCCACCCCTCAAGCAACTTCTTAAGAATTCACTATTAAAGAATAGTACACCCTGTGCTAGAAAGCGCATAAACAATTGTCTAATAATCCTTTGGGTACAAGACCCTTGTCAGCTAGAAAGGCATTAACAAATCATGCTAAAGAGCACTAGGACTAAGAGATACAAATGATACAAATTCGGAAGAGACCCTATTTGTATCAAGAAATCTCTGCTCTTGAGAGATACAAATGATAAAGATCAATATAATACAATTCTCAGGCATTTCCTTTTTCACACAATAAATCCTCAAGGACTTGGTGAAGCGAGAGAAAGCTAAGCTTTTAGCCTGTGCGTGAAGAATAGAAAATAATATATGAATTATAGCACAATAAATTTCTTAATAGAAAATAATATATGAATTAAAGCACAATAAACTTCTTAGCAGAATAAGAAATCAGAGCACTATAGATAACTCAAAAGGCTTTTGGTTTCCATGGGAATAAACTCAGCACTTGTCTATTTTTATATGCAATATCAGGATTAGCTCTCTAGAATTCTATCAAAATGGATAACTCAGCTCAACTCTCAGACTGTTAGACAACCACTTTACCTAAGAGCTTAAGCTACTAGGTAGTGGGCAAACAATGTATATCAAGATTCAACACTCCCCACCGCGGCAGCCTGACAACATGTGGGGTGATAAACACACGATAGATAACACCCATTACAAGAAATACAATAATTTTTTATTTAAATGCGGGCAATGAGAAAAGAGCCCAGGACCAGATTTGATACCATATTAGACAACCACTTAACTTGAAAGCTTAAGCTATTAGGTTATAGGTCAACATGTATATCAAGCTTGAACACAGATATTGAAAAAGTTTATGCTCAAACTAGCTCGAGTGATCCCTTTTTAGCCATAAAAATATCAGATCTGTGATTTTTTCTTTTGATTCTCTCTTGCATTCGGTTTCTTTTGGATGTATAGCACTTTGAAGAACAGGAAACTATGCATAGCCAGTGGGGCTGCCAACTACCAGTATTAAAGCTCAACTTTATTTAGATTCAGATTTTGAGGGGCAATAGGCAATAGGCACAGCCAGCAAGACACAATTTGTTCCAAGAAAAACATTGTTGATTCCCAAGATAATGGAGCTTAAAGTTGACTTAAGTTTAGAAGAATACAAGGGTGTTTCAATTTAAAGACTAAAAAATATTCATATTGTTCTAGTCTTAAAATAAGAATAAAATCCAAGTTGAAAATCAAGTATAATCTATGAAATGAATTAATCATGATTAAATTCAGATTTAATGCAAAATAAAAATCATAATTAACCGAATTGCAACAAGAATCACATCTGTCTGTAAGTTTCTGGATAGTAGATGCATTAAAAAATCGTCTATAGTAAGTATGCAACAGATTTAATAACTGCATCTATAGAGAATATTTTGCGTCCATAAAGAGTATGAAGCATCTATTCTATATGCAACAGATTTTCTTACTGCGTGTATAGAAAGTATTTTGTGTCTATAGATAGTATGAAGTGTCTATAGATAGTGTGCAATATATTCACTTACTGCATTTATTAAGAGTATTTTGCATCTATAGAGGGTATGAAGCATCTATAGATAGTTTGCAACATATTCATAACTGAGTCTATAGAAAGTCTAAAGATGTAAAACTTTTCTTGCAATGTCAATTCCTAAAGACAAATGACTATTAGAAACTTTAATGTCTTGGAGATATCAAAACTACTTATTTGGAAAGAGTGCGCTCACACATTCTAAAGGATGCTAATCCAGTTGATCCTTGCATCACAAAAGAGTGTCTGAATTTTTTTTTGCACTTGTACATAAGTATTTAATTTTTGCATTGACAATCAACATATGTTCCTTTGGTGCAGCTGTTAGAGTTAAGTGGTATTCTCACAGTCTTCTTTTGTGGGATCCTCATGTCGCACTATGCATGGCATAATGTGACTGATAGTTCAAGAATCACAACCAGGCATGTATGAACAGCTTATATGAGAGGTTTCAGTAACTTTACAAAACATACCCTAATTAGCCTTATCCAAACGACTGTGTTTGGTCACTCTTCTTGTATCTTTCCTTATGCAGGCATGGATTTGCAGCAATGTCCTTCATTGCAGAAACATTCATATTTCTTTATGTGGGAATGGATGCTCTGGACATTGAGAAGTGGAAGACGAGTAAATTAAGGCACTATTTTCTTCTTTAGTAATTCAGTTTATTTATATATCGGCAATCTATTATTCGAAATTGAAATGGCTTGGTTCAACCATTCTATTCTGCTTGTCTGCCTGATACATAAAACCTTACTCATGCCAGCACCTTGCTATATGTACACCAATTCTTCTGGAAACCTATTATTGAAAGTGATTAACCCACAGACGAATCAAATGGGTGTGTCACTTTGGATTTGTTATCTTGTTTAGGAGGGAGTTCCTTTGGGGGGATAATCCTAAATCTGCCAATTTTTGGGACTCTGTTGCTGAGAGAGTGTCTAAGCAATTAGATGGTCGGAATGGTGCTCTCTTTTCTTTAGGAGGTAGGATTACTCTCATTCAAGCTTGTCTTTCTTGTATCCCACTGTATTTTCTTTCTATTTTCAAAATTCCTGCGGGGGTGGTTTGTAGGATTGAAAGAATCATGAGAGATTTCCTTTGGTCAGGGGTGGGGGTGTTAGGGATCATTTGGTGAGATGGGAGGTGGTCTGTAGGTTTAAATGGGAGGGCGGCTTGGGTCTTGGTAATTTGGTGTCCAAAAACATGGCTCTCTTGGCCAAATGACTTTGGTAGTTTCCTTGAGAGGTTTCATCCCTACGGCATAAAGTTATAAAAAGCAAATTTGGACTTGATAGGAACACATGGGAGACTAATCCGAGTCTTAGATGTTCTTCAGGAAATCCGTGGAAAGCCATCTCTCAAATTTATTCCCTCTTTATTCTCCATACTAAATTTCTATTGGGTAGAGGTTGAAATATTAGCTTTTGGAAAGACCTATGGTTGGGGAATGTTGTTTTGTCCGCCTCTTTTCCTTGTCTATTTCGTTTGAGCTTAGGACAGGATGGATATATTTCTTCTTTCATTGTGGAGCTGGGTGGTCCTTTACCTTCTTGGGATTTTCAATTGAGGAGACCCTTGAATCATAGAGAGATAGAGAGTTATCCTCCTTGTTAGTCTTGTTGACTAACTGTTAGTCTCATTGGAAGCTGATAGCCGCTTTTGGTCTTTGGATTTCGGGATTTTACTCCTGCAAATCTTTTTGTGAGTTCTTGACTAGGTCTGGTTTTTCTTTTCCTCTTGATAAAAATATTTGGAAGGCCAAAGGGCCCCATAAAATCAAAGCTTTTCGGAGGATTTGGAATAAGCTATTTAATTATTTTGGGGACTGTTGGGTTTGTCTAAAGACAGTGGAGGAGTTACGGCAATTCATTTTGTTGATTTTGGCAGGAAGAAGGAAGGTTAAGAGTTACGGAGTTGTGCCCTATTTTCTGAATTTTGGGGTATGTGGATGCAACAAAATGTGCATATTATTTTAGGGAAGTAGTAGTTGTTTTCACTGGGTGAAGATTCACTATTTGGCGTTGTTGTATTTGTGTGTGGCTCTTATACTTGGTGGGAATCACAAACAAAGGAAGGAAAACATGAGATGGAGGTCTTCTTGTGCTGGCAGCAGAAGACGTCGACGAGTGTTCTGTGTTCGTCGACGAGTAGATACTAAGAGTCAGAAAATCTCAGAGCAGAAGACTCGTCGATGAGAGGATAGACTAGTCGACGAGTGGGCTTCTTGGACTCGTAGATGAATCCCCTATTCTCATCGACGAGTGAGCCTGGGCTGCGAGAAGAAATTCAAATTTTGAACTTGAATGTTGGGGTGGTTGGGTAATTGGAGGGAAACCTCTGAAGGAAAGTCTATTTATCCCTATCTGAGGGTATTGTGAGATATGAGAGGGATCATTGTAAAACTTGTGTATTGTGATTTTCACATTGTAGTGAATATTTTGTGCCATGTGCTTATTCTTGTGTTATTGATTGTTGTTTTTCTCATTCATATCGGTTGAGTGTTGTTGAGACTTAGTGCTTCATTTGTTGCACATTTACATCTTCCGCTGTGTGTGTCCTATACTCGATTTATACAACAGGCGTCTCTTTGATGCATGAATAATGGGAACTTAAGGGGGATGTGTTTTTCAGATATTCAGCATGATTGGCTTTCCTTGTTGAATTGATAATGCATGCTAATTATTTTGGGTGGTTTCTAGTGGTGGTGGTAGTGGTGTTGTTTATTTTTTTCTCCCGGCTTTCCCTTTTCATTTTTTTGGGGTAACCCAGAGTTTTGAAAAGAGATGCCTTATTCCCCTGTTTGTTGTACACTCCTATTCTATCAATGGAATACTTTTGTTACAAAAAAAAAGTCCTTGCTGAACAGATTTTATGGCAAGAAGCTTCTTAATATCTACCACAATTAAGCATAAATTCCATATATGAGCAAAAATTTATTCTTGATTTGATTTTTAGATTGGATGATGGATGTGTGTGGCAGTCTGCTGAGTTCAACCAAGTTTAGTTGCAATCTCTTGGAATTGGTCCATATTGACACCCCCACCGCTGACCGGATGGCATGTTGCCCCATGACGGATTATATCCCCATCAAAACATACCTTTCAACTTTTTTATATTTTCTTTCAATTCGCCATAATAGCCTCAATATTACTGGGAATTGTGATTGACTAGTTGCTTTGCTAAGAAATGCCTGGTTTATTTTGTCTGAGATTAACAGTTCAACAGGCCTGTGATAAAGGGGGGAAATCACAACTGTGATTACATTTAGTTGTGTTTGCAGGGATTTTGCAAAATGTCAAGGGGGAAAAATGGTGCTAAGGGTGGCTTCCTTTAAAAAATGGGACTCAACTTTCTTTCTGCTTCTAGGATTATGATTTTAATGGTCAAGCAGACCACAGTTGTTCCTCAAACCCATCTGCTTGTGCAATTATGATTTTAACATGGTTGACCACAAACTGCTTTTGTGGTCAATGGAAGAAAATATCTTTCAGACTTGCACAAAATTATTTATAACGACTTCCAGCTGCGGGCGTGTGCGCTCAGCTGGTGCTCCGTGGCTCTTAGTTATGTATTGCCCAATACAGTGAAAAGTGGTTACAAAAATGCTGTTACTTGTTGCCATTAGTGTTCTTTGGTAGTTGTAAAGGGCATTTTATGAAGAAACAAGAAGGAAATCTTCTCTCATGGATTCAGTGTAACTGGTGATTGATTGTTGTTCTTTCCCTTTTAAATACCTTACAATAGGCGTGAAGGGCACTTAAGGAATGACAGAAAAGGGGACCAACAAGCAGAATTCCCTGAATACAGTAGTAAAGATTAATATCTAAGAGAAGCAGAAATGGAATTTTATTTTTTTGATTCCATGTTTTTGGTGGCAGTTTTGGGACATCAATGGCCATATGGAGTACCATAATTTTACTTACATTGCTTGGTCGTGCTGCATTTGTGTTTCCTCTCTCTGCTTTGTCAAACTACATGCACAGAAAAGTTGAGAGAGCATCATCAATCTCATTCAGACACCAGGTTAGTATTTGCATAATATCCTTTAGTACAGATAACTAGGAAGGGCAAGGAAAGTGTTTAGCCCAAAAAAACAAAAAACAAAACAAAAAACAAAAACAAAAGAAGAAGAAGAAGGGCAAGGAAAGTTAACTCTTTGACAGCAAGTGTTACTTTATTTTCTGTTTTATTTCTATAGATAGTGATTTGGTGGGCTGGGCTTATGAGAGGTGCCGTCTCAATTGCTTTGGCATTCAAACAGGTAGGAGATTTACTGTTTTTTGTAGTTACATATGGTTTTAACAGTTGTCACATTTTGAAGTAATAATGCAGACAATAATTAAGCTGGATATATGATCACTTGAATTATGATATTATGCCTTGTTAACTTTTGTGAAGTTCACTTACTCTGGTGTGACGTATGATCAAATTAATGCTGCTATGGTGACCAGCACAGTCATTGTTGTGCTCTTCAGTACTCTGGTATGTATACCTATCAGTTCTTTTTTTTTTCTTTCGTTCTCTCTCTCTCTCTTCATTTTTCTTTGAATGTAGAAAATTTGAACTTGTAGAATCTTCCACTGCATACAATCCAAAGCTCCAAATTTTCTCCATACCTTCTCCCAACTTTCATGTGCAGCCAAAAGGAACATAGTTCATAGTCCAACACATTTTTCAGCAGTCTTGAAAATTGTTTCAGAATTTTACAAGTTGTTCTATATCTTCTACTCCTAGCTTTTGAGATATTAAAGAAATATTGAGACCATTCCCGGGAACACACCTAACAAGTTCAGGTGACTTGATTTGTTGACATGAGAAAGTCATGAATCCCTACTTTCTGAGGATATCTTGAATATTTCTGGTTGCAGGTCTTTGGTTTTCTGACGAAACCACTCATAACCTTTCTACTTCCCAGCCCTGCGGTTGACAACAATTGTCGGAAAGAGAAGGACACAACTCTTCCTTTGCTTTGGACACAACAATTGGCCTCAGGCAACATCCTTCCTACAGAGGATAGTTTGTCCGTGTTAATAGAGCAGCCTGTGCGTACCATACATTTCTATTGGAGGAAGTTTGACAATACCTACATGCGACCCATATTTGGTGGGCCACTTGGCAACCAATCCACCTATTAGAAGGGAATCCCCAAAGAGGAATCAATGCTGCATGGATGTAGCATTCCCGACGACAATGGTAATCCAAATGAACCCAGTTCTCAAAAGTGACCAGAATATCTACTAATTGTACGGGAAAGCAATGAGATATGCACATGATAGGACGACGAGCATTCTATAAGATGGATCGATGAGTCGGCTAGTGTTTGTGTGTTGGGAGGGGGGGGGGGGGTAAATTTATGGGGGACTGCTGAGATAGACACTGGCTGGATTTTGATGAATAATTTTGTTGAGATTAGATAATAAATTGCTTTTGTTTTTTGATTTCATGGTCTCCTGGGAAATAAGTTGGTTCATGCAAGTTCTGAGTTGCCTTATTTTTTATCATTTGCCCTTTTCGGCATGTCAGTGATAAGTGAATTGAACTGACTGGTTACTCAAGTTTAACTCACTATGTCACTCTTGACTAGATCCTGAGGAGTTTAACGAGTCAAGTTCAAATATTACTTGCTAGTCTAATTGAATTTTTATAATTTTATTATTATATTATATAATCATATAATATGTATTTAATACACATATAATACTATATATACAACATATTCTTTTATGGGAAGTATATTTCACCACTTCTCAAAAAAAAGAAAAAAAAGTGACATCCAATGTGCATTTTAATGTTTAGAGGGAATGTTCTATGATATGGACTCTGTAATTTTCAGGTTTAGATATAGCTCCCTTGTTATTGGGTGAAGGTTTGTTCTTAAAGGGGTAAGAAAATAGGCAAGTCAATTGAAAATACAGTAAAGATGGCCTAGTATTGAGCGCTTGCTCGGAAGAGAGAAGTTGGAAAGTGAAATTGTTAATTTTATTGTGGTGTCATTTTTACCATTGCTCTAACATTATTTTTAAGTATGGAAGGTATCGTAAATGTAAAATAAATTTAATATAATTTTTTAATTATGCAAATGAGGTTGAGCAGAGAGCTCTTCCTCGACATCACACTTCCTTCCTTCCTCCCGGCATCAAGCTTGGGCAGTACTCGCGGCTTCCGTCCCCAAGACATGAATTTTTCCATAGGCAAACTTAGGAAAGTACTTTGGAGTTTTTGTTCACAAGTTTCGATGGCTCAATTACTGGGTGGTGGTGGAAGATTTTTACTGTTCATTTGCTGTTTCAGTTCAGCAGTTGTGAATTTGTGAATTTGTGGAGTGCCTTCCTCCCCTCCTCTCCCCTCTTCTGCTAAGCAAGTATGGTGGAGACTGGAGAGGTTCTGTTTAGGTCTTTGACTTGCATAATGTTTTTTGGTGGAATACTCATTACAAGGAAAATAAACCTACTGTGAATTTCGCACTCTTTTTGAAAAAAAAAAAATACTCGATGCGGAATCTGCACTTAGCTTTGCACTGAAGAGAGTATTTTAGAGCAACTTCAAGGAAGAAGAAAGAATGACTCTTCTGCTCCATTCTGCATTTGGCAATATAGAGTTTGCAATTTTAATTTAAATGAAATGAAATTAAATTCAATATTGTATTGTACTCTGTTTGAATTCATGCAAGTTGAAATTTATGTTTTGGAGCACTGTTTACCATTGCTATGTTGTTATCAAGTAGACTGTGTATGAGGCTTTTGAAATCGATAAACAATTTTTACGCCTTGTTCATATAATTTTATTATGATCCTATTTTATTTTGTAAATTAAACGTGTCGTTAGTGTAGTCATTCAAGTCCATATATAAAACAAACATGAATTTGTTTACCACACTACGTATGCTCACCCCACATTATTGCTTTGTATTAACTAAATTATGTTGAAGCCACACATAACCTCTATATTATTGCTTGTATTAACTAGTTGTTTTGACGATCATCCTTAATATAGTTATTTGAATGCACCTTTTTGTAAATTGCTTATGCATGTCCCTAATTTGGAAACTTTATAGGCATAATTAAGTGGAAAACTTTTTTGTTTGTTTTTAATTTTTAAAATTTTAATGGTCATAGAAATCAATAAGTAGCTTAATAAAAGACTTCTTTTCCTAGCGATTATTTTAAAGTATTTCTAATGGGCGGTTCAAACAATTTATAATTCATACTTTTATTCTATATCGAGCTGCCTTCTTGTATAAATTGGAGGAAAATGATTTATATAACCGATCCCATCTAGTGAGACTTAACGCTTAATTTTGTTGTTGTTGTTGTTGTTGTACTTTTATTGTCAACTGAAAATGAGTTCGATTTTTATTTTTACGATTACAATCTAATGAGTTAGTCGAGATTGAAACTTTTGACAAATATATTATACAAAGGGATGTTGAATGTATGGAAATTTAGAATGTTACCCTATTGAGGAAGGAAAATGTAACTTTTTAACATGCGTATGGGAGTATGAAAATGGGACTTTACATTTAGATTTATCTAAATATGAACAAAAATGTAGTGTAAAATGTTAGCACTGGAGGAGTTCATAGGTGTGCTTGATACATATGAGTGAACACCAATTTGACCAAAAAGTTTAAGTCTATTGGGTTTTTAGCTACACCATGTATATAAGCACCCGTTATCCACTTAATTTACAAATTCATAAGTGGAATTCTCAACAATCTCCCCCTTACTCGTGAGTTCCAACTACTCCCCCTTGAACGGAAGCCATCTTCTCTCCTATGGGAAAAATTCTCCAATAGTTTGCTCAAATGAGTCGTCTTACGTGTCTCAGATTGTATTCCAAATGACACCTCTAAACCAATCCTACCTCCCACGTCCTGACCTAATTTGGATCCATCTTGGCAGCTTAGATAATTCTTCTTAGTCTCGATCACACACTCCCACACCCAGAGTTATGAACCATCGGCTCCGATACCACTTGTTAGCAACGGAGGAGTCCATAGGTGTGCTTGATACACATGAGTGAGCTCTAATTTGACCCAAAAACTTAAGTCTATTGGGTCTTGGGCTACACCATGTAAATAAGCACCCATCATCCACTCAATTTTTTAATGTGGGACAAACTTCACAAGTGGAATTCTCAACATAAAATGTATTGAATTTCTTTCAAATTCACAAAAATTCAAATCCCAACTTTGAAATCCATGCTCCCAAAGACTATCTAATCCTACGTTTGGAGGCACCTTAGATTTGGGTTTGTATTGATTTGGATAAGATGTAATATAAAATTGTATAGAAATTTATTTAAATCTACCCAAATTCAAGTCCAAGGTCAGAAATCCATGCTCCAAAATATAGCATAAATGAACTTCTAATTTTTCTCTAAAAGTTTTGCAGTTAACATATCAGTCCTATCATGGGGCAACAAGGATTGCCTAGAATGGAAAGGGTCAACTAGGGGAAAGAACATGCAATGTCTCAATTACCAAACCAAGGTATAGGATTTTAATGTATGCGAAAGTTTTGGAAGGAAAGTGTCGTGTAAATCCCCTAAATATGTACAGCGAAATATATATTTGTAAGTAAAGAATCAAACATATAATACAACACTCTAATGATGAAAATACAGAATAATCCACAACCACAATAAATTAAAGGAAGCAATAACAATCACAAAGACACAAGAAATTACGTGATTCAGCAATGCTTACATCCACAGGAGCTAACGACAATGATTCACTATCTTCTTGTATAAATTATAAGAGCAATACAAGAATCCTCTCAATTATCTCAATCAACATCAACCAAATCTCTAAATATATCAAATATGACATATATATAGAGTTCCCGGAGGTTTTCCCTCCAAGCCCCAACCATACTAACGTTCATCTTTCAACATTTGGAATCTGCATTGGGCATCCCGAGCTAAACTGTCGACAGTTTAGGCCAAACGTTCGACAGCTTCAGGCAGAATGTAAATTGTCTAAATTCTACTCCAAATCATTGCAGTTTCCATCGACTGACTGGTTAAATTGCCGACAATTACTGTCAAACCATCGGCGGTTTCCCCTGCTACATCCAACATCTTTGATTTCCTACCATGTTTTCTTCCTTGTACATGTGTACCACTCAGTATATGAGTCACATATTACAACAAAAAGGATTCATTATGGTCAAAAAAATAAATAAATGCCAAAGTTTAATAGAGACTTTTTGTGTTAGGAAGTTTTCCAAATTAGCACTAATTTAAGATATGGTTTTTAATTGGCAAGATTTTGGGCAAATATGGTTGTCGTTTGTAGTCTTAAGAGTTAACTTGTGAAAAGATTTCGCCCAATACTAATACAATCCGCCACAATGCGACTTTATCGCCTCCCTGCACCCCCCATCTCTTTTTCTTTCTCACACACACTTTTCACTATCTCTAGTCTTACTGGTTCTACCTTTTAACTACTTCCCACTAATTTGAGTTTGTTTGCCTCCCTCACTTTTCTCTCCTTATACAACTCTTACAAATTCTACAATTTTAATCCTCCATGTCAAAGGGTATTTCTTGTGTAATAAGGCAACCTTCCCACACCTTTGAAGAAGGCAGAGATAACAATCCCAGTATCACATCCACATTCTACCAATACCAATCACCCCCGCCCCTGCAATCCATATTAGAAGGTGTTTGCACACATTTGTAACAAACATCATTTTTTTTTTGCACACATAATAATAGGACCTTTCATTTCGCCAATTACCAGAGGTGAAAGAAAAAAAATATTAATATGAAGTTACATTGTTGATGCCAGCCAAATTCACCAATGTTGATTTGGTGACAATTCGATAACAAATAAATCTTCATTCAGCTTGTAACACATCGAAGATTATGTTTGCCGATTTAAAGGGTAAATTGAGATCCTGAATGGAGAATATGTGGAAAAATATGTTAGGAAATACAAGGTCTACAACAAAAACTCCTGCTTTAGCTTGCCCTCAATCTTTCCATGGGTGTAGCCAAACCATCATTTATAATTATTTTGATCCATGGGAGTTCGGCCAACCAGCTCTTTGTCATGTAGACCTTGTGGACAAGTATTGATCACTCCACAATCTTCTTCTGGTTGCGGAGAGGGAGGATTTTGATCCAACTAAGTTTGAAGAATTTAAAAACTCCTTACCAATTGAAGATTTGAAGGCTACCAATGATGAAGGTTTCAATGACAGTGAAATAGAAAATCGCCTCAAAGGTCATGGACATCTTAAACAAATTGACAATATATGCTTAAATTCTTATATTGAGACTTGGATAACTAAAGAATAAGTTGATTTGGATATGGGTTAGTTTGTCGAGGATATTATTGAGCTAAGGGAGAATCACTCTCTGGCTTGGCCCAAGTTGGGTATAGGATAATTGGATTATTTTTGTTAATTCATTAATCCGTCAAATTTTTTTTTTTAAGGAATTTGACTAATCAAGACATCATTCAGCTTATAAAAGCACAAATAAAAGATTACTAGTATATATCACCTGTAACGCGTCGACCCCCTACGTGGGCTCAGAGTGCTACTAATCCATACATTTACCTTATAATCTACATACTAAAATTATTTACGCAGCGGAAAACATAAATATAATCTCCACAAATATAATACTAGAGTTTTCTAAATCTATCTACCAATCATAATAAATTAATCATCCATCAGTATTCAAATATATACATATCTCCAAAAACATAACCTACACTTCTAGTATTCACAACAAAACATTTCCTCGGAAGACTTAAAATATAAAACATAAATTTTATACATCCCAAAATTAACATAAAAATATACCATTTTCTTTTTCTATTTCCCAATAATACTATAAAAACCTCGAACTCTCTAAACTCAATCTTGAGAAAATCCTGAAAAAGATAAATTCATATTCGGGTGAGACACATCTCAGTAAGGGAAGAAATAGTATATTAAAATAGCGTGTGGCTAATATGAGGTATATAAATATCATTTTAATAACATTTTTCAACTCATTAACATAACACTGAAATTATTCTCTAAACCTAATTAATCACATGCAAAGATTTAACCTACGAGACTACCCAAGGATAGAGGTGATTACCCGTCCATACAAGTAGCACCCCTCTGCTCTGATATTTAGATAATCCTAAGGTCACTACTAAAGCATACCAGGGCACTCACCTTACTCAGTAAGCCCTCAAGTGTTATATTGATCTCGTACTCACACCGTTCAACAATGACTTACCGACAAAGGCCTTAAGGATAGGGAAATCTACTCGCCTATACAAGTAGATTCCCTCTGCCTTAGTACGTTATACAGCTAGTGCTACATCTGAAGCTACTAGTGCACTCGCCTTACTCACTAAGCTCTCAAGTGAAGAGTATGCCCTGCCCAGTCATAACATGTTCTACGTACATAAGTACTTCTAGTATCATAATACATTATCATTTTTGTCCTTATTCAATCATACACATCTATTCATGTTCATAACGTATACATTTAATTGCATTTCACTTTACGTGATCTTCAACATTTTATCGTTCACATTTGTCATTTCATATCATGGTCATTTCATAACATTTTCATTTCATTTCATTTCCTTTGTACTACAGCTGGTCTTTAGTCATCATTAGTTAGTTTACAGTTCCTTTTAGCTGTCATCAGTTAGTCTACGTAGAAACATGTTAGATCTGCTTACATGGCTATCTTTCAGCTGTCTTACATTTATATGGTTGCATTTAACATACACAGACAACATAGTCCATATCATGTTTTATTCACAATATTTTACTCACTTAACCTACATCTCATACATTTAACATATATTTGCACTGAATCTCATGTTACACAGTTTAGTAATAAAATTTATACATTACCTGTAAAATAAGTCAACCAACATTTAACGTTTATATACCGAAAATACCTTTCATTTCTTACATAATTATCTTGAAAATATTTTCCACTTTCATCAGTTCATTTTCGCATATACATATCTAATAAATAGCCCTAAATTCGGAAAAATATAATTTAAATGATTGACATTTTAAACACATACCGAAACATATACACGTATATATAACATAATTCATTTTTCATTAAATTCATAAAAATTCTGATTTAATATATATTTTTCCCCTTACCTAGTTTCTTGAACTACCTGCGGTGCTCCCCCGAACCCTGAATCAAAAATTCTAATTCCATTAAATTAATCATAAATAAAATACTATTTTAATATTTTCTAAGCCCATAAATTCTAAATAAATAATTATACCCTTAAATATAGTCAATTTACCAAAATTTTCAAATCTCACTCTCGCTTTGAAGTGGGATTTAGAAAATCCCAATTGAAAATTTACTCATATCAAAATGACGACGATCATGACTAGGATCCCGTGGTGGTGTCTGATCGTCGATTTAATAGCAGATTTAACGAAAAATTGAGAAATTAGGGAAAAATTGTCTTACCCCAGGAATAACGCCTACGCTGCTCTCACGACAAATCCACTTCATTAGAAATGCCGATGGTAGAACTAGAAATCTAACGACACCTTCCGTTTTTTGATCAGTCGAGTATCCGTCGAAAAATTAAGAAGAGAGGGAGATGGATACGAAGGAGTGGACGGAGAGGTACTGAAAGACGAGTTGAGGCGTTCTGTCTGCAATTCTTCAGGAAGCTTCAAGCTTCCTTCTTTTCTTTTTTCTTTTTTTTTTTAAACTTACTTTAACTTAACTTTCATATATATAATCACCATTTTACTTAACTTAATTTATTCACTTAACTTAATTAATTCAAGTTAATAATGTTTAACTAATTAATTGATTAATAATTTTAATTTTTTAATTTTTTTAATTTTTTTTTCGAGTTATCATCACCACTTAGATAGAATGATCAAACTCATCCTTCAACCAACTAAGTTACTAGAATGGTGGTCAATCATCGATCTCAAAGAGTGAGGCTACCCCTTTTACAAGCAATGATTGCCTTTAAAAAAGAGCAACATTGAGAGATATTGTTTGTGTAATATTTGTATACCTTCAAAAAAAAAAAAATGTAATGAGGATATCGAATAATCGGCTACATGGTGCATGGGAAGTTGTGGGCATTCGGATAGGATCTCGCCTAGCTTCATGGAATGAAGACATTCTTGCCTAGTCTTATGAATGTTATCCTATCGTCGAGCAATAGGGTTGGCCTAGAATAGAAAGGGGCAGCCAAAGGAAGAAAAATTGCATGGTCTCAATAACCAAACCAAGGTATAGGGTCCTAATCCATGTAAATATTTTTGAAGGAAAGGAGCTATTATGGTCAAAGACACAATAAATGTCAATGTTAAATACAAGCTTATATCTTGGGAAGTTTGTCAAATTGATGATAATTCAAGATAGAATTTTCATTTGGTAAGAATTTTGAGCAAACATGAGGGTTGTTCGCAAACCTAAAGATTGACCCATGGTGAGTATAAATAGTACCAAATTTACTGATGAAAAATTTGTGAAGGATATCTGACAGATCAATTTTACTAGCACAGTGCTAATAAAACCATTAACAATGCCACTTTATTCCCTCTCCGTTTCTTACTTTTCACAATCTTCAACCTTGTTCTCTCTATATTTTCCTTACTCTCTCTAATATAGTATGTTCACCTTAATCACTCCTTCCTCCTTTTATGATTTTTATGAATTTTGCAATTCTAATCTCTTATTTCACATGATATCCTTCACGCAAGAAGGCAACTTTCCCATACCTCCGTCAAGGCACATAACAATCCCAATGTTGTATCTTGAAGCAAGTCGCACATTGATTTTAGTATGCCGGATCATATGGGGGAATGTTGAACTTTCACTATGCTTCATTACTTTAGCTACACCAAGAAATTTTGTTCTTTTGAGAGGCACAAAATTTTGAAAATCAATTGATCCATCTTAAAAGAAATATTAGTACATTTATCTTTTACATTTGACAATAGGAAAATGAAAAATCTAAACTAAAGTTGCCTGAAATCACTTGTGAGGAAGTACATTTCTAAAAAAAAAAAAAAAAACCACTGAATTATGAAAATAAGTACTGAATTAGAAAATTAGTGAAGTCAAAAATAGTGGTTATTTGTATCTGAAAATAAGAACTAATTATAAACGGTTATAAAATAAGTGGTGTTTGAATACTTATTTCTATTATTATAATGTTCGAGTATATACTATTATCATAAGAATATTATTTATATATGTATATAGTTAATTTATTATGATATATAAAAATTAGTATATAATTATTAAATTAGATCAATATTTTTAATTAATATTGTCAAATTACTATTTGAAATTAAAATTTTTAATTTGCAAATTTAATTAAATTTTAAATATTATCTAGCCAGCTTTAATATTGTATAACATTTTCAATTAGTAATTTCAGTTAACATTATAAAATGAATTGGATAGTTACTTTTATTATTAACTCTTGTATGAATTTATTATAATTAATATTATCAATTAAAATTCAACATATAATTAATGTATTATAATGCATATAAAGAAATAATATATGATTATCAATTTATGACAATAGTCATATTTTTCAATAGAATAATATTTTTAATTAAAATTTTAATGCTTTTTTAGTTAATAATTTAATTAATATTTGTATTAATTAATATTTATAATTAAATTAACCATTAATTTTTAGCTAATGAATTGTATTAGGAAAGAGGGAGAGGGGCAAGAGAGGGAGACAACCAGAGATTGTAACCCTTCATGTCTATTCATAAGAGATCTTAATGGCACTACTGACATCAAGCATCAAATCAAAAATTCATTTTCTCTCCCTTTATTGTTTCTCTCACAGTACTATTTTCAAATAAGTTCTATAGAGAAATCTTTATGCCTAGTACTTGCAATTCTAAAGTGGGGACAAGTATCACCTTAAAGAAAGGGATTTATTCATGCCAACTAAGAGTTCATGGATGATTGGAGGATTGATGAAGTTTTAAGGTATTTCTATCATTTTAACCTCTACTAATATATCAAACGATATATAAAACCCAACATATGTATAGGGGTTTACCTTTAGCCCTTTTCCAAAAAGTAAAAGTATACTCCTTAAATTTTAGATGAACAAAATAGACTCTTCATTTATTAGCTATTGCTAAAGGTTCTATCAATTCATAAAATTAAGTGGCTCATAAGAAAAGAAACATATTCTATCTGATCTCAAAGTCCTTATAGAGCACTTCTTCGAATCCCGAATGGGGGATCACTTGTTACTCCACTTATTATGATGTGGATGACTTGCAGACCTATATTTCTTGACTTCAATAAGAAATTTTGAATGACAATAATTTATCTTTTTAAAAAACAAAATGATATAAAATTAGTTAGGCAACATATGTAAGAGCTTGAAATAACACAAGCCTTTAAAAAAAAAAAAACAACCAAATTATGTAAAAGTAAATCAAGCAAGCTCACTATATCATCTACTTGCTTGCTGTGTTAGAATTGAGTCAAACTCAAGTTAATCAAGTAGAACATAACTTAAAATTCAAGCTTTTGTTATTAGTGTAAATCAAATCTAATCAAGTTGAACTTGGAATGGAAAAAGCTTATGCAAAGGGGATCTGCAAGAGGCCATGTGGACAATCAACTGAATCAGTACACAAATCTTTGTAGTTTTCATGCGGTTCAAGTAGGCGGAAAATTTGGAATTTTGGAAACAAACAGCTCCCCCACACTGGATTTGACAATGCACCAAAGCAAAATGACGTACAACTCACGTCAGTAGACTCTGCTAAAATCTGAATTTGTATAAATTCATATTCACAAAATCTATCTATATATTTTTTACTTATCCTATATTTAGAGGAACTTTGAATGCAGAATTAAATTTAAATGAGATATAATATATTATTATATTAAATTTTATCCAAGTACATTCAAATCTAAGGTTCGAAATTCATACTCTTAAACGCAAGCTTTATATAAATTCAATTACATACATTTCATAATTATTGAAAGATTCACTCGTGGACCTTTCTCATTCCAAACTCTCCTAACAATAGTTTTTTGGTAAGCATTTTCTGAAACAAACTGAAAATAATAAAGGGCATGACCGTTCACTATAAGAATAGAACTTAATTATCCAATATGATTAAAAATAATTTTAAAAATTAACATTAATGACAAGTGAAACAATTTTATTTGATTTCTTTACATCTTTTTTTTTTTTTTTTACCCTTGTACTCTTCAATAACCAAATGAGAAAAAAATTTGTTTACCAAGTTTTAAAATCCTAACAAGATTTTTTTTCTCCAGACAGTTTCATTTTTTATTTTGGGGATGGTTCCATAGCTAATAGATCATAAACCATAACCAACCTGTAGCAGTTTCCTGAAATGAACATTATGGGAAATCATTCAATGACATTGTAAATGCTTAATCGCGCCATTTTCAAAATCACAAATATAGGCAAACACAGGCTCAAGAAGATCCATTGACAAACTTACCTTAGAAACCAGCATATACAACAAATTGTCAGGCTATTTCTAGGCATTCGTGTGACCCCCATATGAACAAAAGCAAGACTTTTTGACAGAAACCTTGAATTAACACCACACACATAACTCGATCCAGATCATTAACACAATAAATGGTGTCTTTCATGTGGAGGGGAGTAGGTTAATATCATCTTTTACATTTCCTTGTGCTTTACTACTGTCTGCATTTTACAGGTGTTAGAGAAGTCCCAAGGGAAAATGTAACCTAAGCCAGTCAGAAAACGGAAACCCTAGGACACTGGCGTCCGCTACAGCATAAGAGTTGCCATTAGTCCAGAGTACATTTCCATTCAGTTCATTACTTACCGGTAAGTGAAGAACCTAACAACACAACCATAATAGGGAAAACCAGACGAACTTTAGACAAGTAGATTGACATCAAGGCTGAGCATCTGCAAACAATAATAATATCCCATTAGTTTTCAAGACCAAATTTACCAAATAGAAAGCACATACCATTGTACAGTTCAGTAACTGCTTGTGGGAGAAATAGTGGTTTATGCCATCAGAGATGTTCTAACATGAACACTTTAGGTTAGCCTCAATCTTCAAATTATACAGTAATCCTGCATTTGGGAGCATGGAGTTTGAATTTTAGATTTGGATTTGTGTTGGTTTGGACAAAACATAGTATAAAATTGTATTTAATTTCTTCCAAATCCACATAAATCCAAACCCAAGACTCGAAATCCATGCTCCCAAATGCTACCTATATTGACCATAAACTAAGACTATTATCTTAAGTTGTGAACCAGAAAAAATCCAAGGAAGCTCCAATCAAGAAAAAAACTGTGTTTGAACATGAAATCCTACGTTGTCTTCCAATCATTCATCCAAATGAAGTATGCTTCACTAGATGATATGTTGAATTAGTCACAGTTGAGGAAATTACCAAAAGAAAATGAGGGGTAAAAAAGCCATAAGATTCATGTCCAACAAAACAAAGAAAGCTGCAATTTATCGTTTATACTAACCAGCCAACAAAATCAGTGGTCATGATCTCTTGAACAGATGATGGCGTGCCAGCATTTCATGTATCCCCAATGCAGAAATGCTTTCACATCCTAAAAGCTCTTGAAGCTTTGCATCACATACTATCACCATCGGATTAATAGGATCCTAAATGCAACAAAATAAATTGATAGGTCATGATTCCTGCATGCTATTCATCAATAAATAATCAAGAACTGATTGACTAGGACAGAAACAGTTGAAAAAACAAAAGTTAAACTTCTTGTCAACAAATTTTAGTACAAAAGCAATTCTCAAGTACCAGATCCATGGCAAATTAAACCACTTTCTTCCTACTTCTATCCTATGTATTTTCTGGATTTGGCGCCCGACCAACCTGGTAAGAATCAGCCCAAACCGGCATAAGCTGGGATCACTAACAGGTCAACGTACTCCAATCGCTTCCCACTTCTCTGTAATTTCATAATTCATTATTATCTTTTGACTTCACCGAGAGAGACGATTCTTTGTGGTTGCCCTTGACAGGGTCTTCCACATAAAAAGCCCAGAGGTAAGAACAAATGTTCGTATCTTTTTAGCTAACCAGTAAAACTTTGGGGCCGGTACTTTGAGAGCTCTGAGATTAAGTGTCATGCCCTCTGTTCACTGCCGTGCCAAAACTAACAAAGGCTTACTATTAGATATGATCAACACTTCATCCCAAGAACATATTTGTCATCATGGTTAAAATAAAAAACTTGATGAGATCCTCGCCATAATGATACTCTAACCTGTTCTGCAGCACTAACTACTACAACAAAACCTAAGTCCCACTAGGTGGGATCATCACTGTGAATCCTTTTCTACCATTCCCCTCAGTCTAGGACAAGTTTTGCAACTAGTCCTCCTTAAACTTGATCCACCCTTTATTGGCAACATATCTAGTCTTATTGCTTCTTACTTCCTGAACAGTTTGTGATGTGGGAAGAAAGAAGAGGATTTGATATGACTTATTTATTTAGGGATTTTAGAACTTCTTTTCATTTTATCTTCTTTTGTTTTCCATTACTTTCTCTGTTGCTAATCGGTCATGCATCAATTTGATAAACAATCCAAGCTGCCAATAAAAGCAAAAGCCCTAACTTACACGAGGGTATCACAAAGGACCATTATTTTAGTCAACAACTAAAATTACATCATGTCAAGTGGGAATGAGGCTTTCTTTCTTGTCTTTGTGGGGGTTCTTTTGTAGAGAGCTGGCTTATGCATTATGAATTGCAACCAATGAAACAATTGACAAGGAAGAAAGAGAAACAATAAAGAAAAAAAAAAACATGATAGAGAACATGATGATACAATTGGTCCTCCTATAGTGGAAGCACTTCACAACAATTCTCCAAGTGAACAGCACCATTTATAATGTAATATCAATTCAACCTTGACATCTGAGAAAATTGGATGCCTGCTTGCAATTTTTAGTATTCAAATATCTTAAATCAGAAAAAATTGTATTCAAAAGAACCCATTTTCATGTATTCTTCAATTTGCCAAAGTTCTCACATAAACATATTAGAAAGTTCAGGTTCTTGGATAACCATAGGCCTTATGCTTATTATAATCACAACGATCTCATCTATCAGTTTTTCCTCATCCCCCAAATAATTAACATTATAAAATCCCTAATGGCCCGTAATTCTAATGGTTATGTGGGTGTGTTTTAAAGAGTTAAAATAAATCACTTTAGCACAAAATATAAGAATCAAAATACTACAAGCAACATTGCTGGTAGTAGAAATGGTCCCCACCCACCCCTCTCCCACAAAAAAAAAAAACTTTTTATGACAAAAGGAATTTACTAATAAAGAAAAAAACATGATCAAAAGGAGAACAAGTCTTAGAAAGAAGAAACAAAAAAAAAATCCACTCAGTGACAAAATTGATAATAACAGCAAGGCATATCAAAGAATGACACCCTCAAGGCCAATCACTGAAAACCGATTATGAACAGAAGAAAGACCAACATAGATAATAATAAATAATTGGACAATTGCATATAACAATATAAAAGGAGATTAATTGATGCTTCAACGAATATTTCTTCATTTTTTGGGATAATGGACAAGTAACCTTCAACAGAAAATACTAATTGAATCATTTAAAAAACAAAAAAAAAATATTTTAAAAAAAATGGCAAAGGCAACTATCCAGTTATGCTCCCACTAAGCAAAGTCTCGAGAGGTGGTTTTTCAAAACTTCCCCACATTAAAACTAGCAATGACATTAGATGAAAAATGTTCTTCTATTACTAATAGGAAATATGCCTTCAAAGAATCAAGTTCAATTACAAACTAAAGAAAAATCATGGACTTCTGAATTTGATTACCTCTAGATGGTTGACTTTTATGTATTCCCAAATTCGTCTTACAGCCTCTGATTCAAGCATCTCCCTTCCACCAGTGCCAACAAATTTTGCAAGTGCTTCAGATATTATCACAGGACCAGATTCAGTACTTTTGGTTGCTGGATCCACATCGACCTTTATTTTCTTCGATTGTTGACCTGACTGTTCTGCAAGCATCTCAATAATTAGCACTTTGTATGAAACAGCAAAATCACCAAAGCAGAAAAGGGGGGAGGGGGGCGCTGGGGGTGTCTGGCACTTATACCACAGGCACATACTTGAAGGTTCAAGTGGAATAATATGCTTAGCAAGCAACTTATTCATCTTGAACATGTCAGTACAGTCCGTCTCAAAAACCAAGCGCAGCTCATCATTGCAAATTATCTTCCTTTTGTTACTTGGATCTTGGAGATTGTTCTTCCTTATGTATGCCCACAGCTGCTTAACAATCTGAGTTGGACAGAATAGAAGCTTTAATCCTCAACACATATAGAACTAAAACAAACTTGCAAACGATAATGAGGAAAATGCAAATCTGTGAGTCTGAACCTCAGTCCTTGGGAGTGCTGGCTGGCCAACAATGGCCTGAAGTGCAGGGGAAACACCACAAAGTTTGTTTAGACCTCCTGGTCCACCTTTTCTTTTTGTTCCACCTTGAGCACTGCAAATAATTTGATGAAGCATGGTAACACATCAGGCCAAGCATCAAACCACACAACCGTCAGAATGTAACAGGCATAATATAGCAAATCTACCAATAAAAATTTGGAGGGGAAAAAGAAAAAAGGAAAAGGAAAGAAGAGAGGGTGTGTCTAAATGTCCTAAACCCGTTGAGTGGCAGTGGCATCTACTCCATAACAAAGGCACCTTGTGACGAGATTATGATTTCAAGTAAGGCCACAACACAGGAGTTAAAGAACCAGAATTGAGTGATTTTTATGCAGATAGGATGTGCCTAGACAGTACTACCCACCACTAACCAGCCGCCCCCACAAGAAACTCTCTCTCTCTCTCTCTCTCTCTCTCTCCAAAAGGAACAATAGCATAGAATATCGATAATAATGTGTAATTGAAATCAACTATGCAAAATAATAAGAAATTGGTGCATAAAATAGTCCAAAGATCTTCTATGTCACTCTAAAATTTGTCAAGATGTATAAACTTTTTGAAAACCTTTTTACACTTGCAGAAAGCACCCACCAAACATTTTTCATGTTGGGTAAGAAGCTGGACCATGGGTAGACCCTTGTTGGAGACTAATTCAAAAAAATTGGATCAAAGGATTGTTAGGTTTAGTTAACTAGTTTACTATGTGTGTTTAGTTTAATTAGCAGTAGGATTATTTATTTGGGGGTTTGTCTGTCATAGATATGTCTTGACGGGTTCATTTTGCAGTTTTATGTATCTTTAGGGGTTTACTTGTAAGTTCATGTAAATTAGGCTTTCTTTTTAAATAGGTTGTGGAACCCATGTAAGAGTTAGTTTTTTATGAAACTGAATTGAGAAGTTTAATGTAAGTTCCTCCCCCGTCCCCCCCCCCCCCCAGAAAAACTGTATCTCCTTCCTCCTCTCCTCTTCCTTCTTCCTTATTTTTCTCTCCTCTATCTCTCCCAAATCATCTCTTGGCTGTAATTCATTGATGCTACTACTATGTCAGTTGAAATCAGAGCCCAAATTTGATCTCCATTCTTCCATTTTCAGTCCCCCATTTTCCTTCCATTCATACTTGTTCTTCCTCTCTTTTGTTAACTTCCAGCCTCTTTTCCCATTTGCAGTACACGAATTTCTGCAAAATCCTCAAAACAACTTATCTTTTTCCTTTTCTCCTCTTTGACCATGGTAGACCCTTGTTGGAGAATAATTCAAAAGAATTAGATCAATGGACTATTGTTTTAGTTGATTAGTTCATTATGTGTGTTTAGTTTTAGTAGTAGGATTACGTGTATGGCAGCGTTGTTTGTAATAGATATGTATTCTAGGGGTTTATATGTAATTTCATGCATTTTTTTTAAGGGTTTATGTGTAAATGTAATTTAGGCTTTCTTTTTAAATAGGGAGTGAAAGCCATGTAAGAGTTAATTTTTTATGAATTTCAATTTGAATTAAGAAGTTTAACATGAATTTCCCCAAATTGGATCTCCTTCTTCCTCCTCTCTTCTACCTTCTTCATTCTTCTCTCTTCTATTTCTCCATTCTCTCATGGTTGTAATTCATTGATGTTGTAATTCATAAATGAGTATGACTACTATGACTACATACTCTTTCACACAAAATACACTTGCCCCGGAGGTTGATCTTTGAGACAAACTTACTTGTAGCTTGTTAATGAGAATGATCTTTATAACAGGCCCTTCATGAAGCTTTACTCTTAGTACCTGAGCAAGAGGTCAGCATCATGGCTTTCATCACTCACTGCACTTCTAATTATGATTTACTTGATCTTGATTATTGTTGCATCAAGGGTCAGGTTTTAATTCTATAAATAATTTTTGTGAACACTGTCAATCACTGACTCTAGTATGAATAGTAGCTATCATGATACCCATCACTTATCATTAAGTTCAACATGTTCTGATGGGCATTGAAGTAGCAGAAGCTTATGTTCATACCATGTCAAGCATAATCCTAATAGAAGCTTCTAATGTATGGTCAACCAATGTAATAGTTCTTCTTTACGTAACATGTGCAACCCACAACAATCTCACGTATTCTTTGAATCACTATAAATCTCACCAAATATATAATTTTTTTAATCTTTTCATATGAAAAACTTCTTAAAATCTTTAGAACAACTCCCTAAATCTAGAAGCAGATCCCATTAC
Source organism: Malania oleifera (assembly GCF_029873635.1). Classification (NCBI taxonomy): domain Eukaryota; kingdom Viridiplantae; phylum Streptophyta; class Magnoliopsida; order Santalales; family Ximeniaceae; genus Malania; species Malania oleifera. The sequence continues at coordinate 151,186,599 of NC_080417.1, read as the reverse complement.
ATAAGGTTGCCACTTACAATGCTCAACGCAGGCCACATTAGATGCTAGGAAAGGATTGGCATACCTAACTAAAACAAGCAAGGTGTCTGAAATGATCATGGAATCTGAAATCATTTTATTATAGTTGTTTTTTAGTATACTATTGAACATGTTATACAGTTTGCTATCTCAGAAACTATTTTTCTGTTTCCAGTAAATGAATGCACGTTAAGAATGAAAATTAGAAATGAAGATAAAAATTGGACAGAGAAAACTGAAAACTGTTTTCAGTAGCAAACCAGGGTCCCAAGTTTTGTGAATTGCTCAAACCCTGAGTTTGGGAGCTTGAAGTTCAACCATTGTCTTTGGGTTTGTGTGGATTTTGACAAAATATTATAAAAGCATCCTGATTTTCACAAATCCAAATCTGAAGCCAGAAATCGATGCTCCCAAAACAGTGAAAAGAAAATCTAAAGCACACAAAAGCAAGAATTCAAGTTCGTGTTTTGTGTCCACAAATTAGTAACCATGACTCTAACATTTGTTATTTGCATTTTCATAAAGAGAAAATTAGCCCACTTCCAAAAACATATAATATAGGCCCATATCCTAAAACCCACACCCACATACAAGTCAAAAATGACAAATTTATTTAAAACCAACGCCCGCACAACAAAGCAAAACCATTGAACCCTCATCACATAATTAAATCTCACCAGGAAAATATTTTCTGCCAAAAATTTTTAACCAAAAAAAAAAACCCAAAAAAGGGGCAAACCCTACCTTTGTACATAACTCCCCCCTCCCCCCCAAAAAAAAAATCAACAAACAGTAAAACCAAAAACAAGAGGCAAACCCACCTCTGCTTCGGCGCCTCAGGGGTGGCAATCGCCACATTTTGAGCGGCAGGATCGGGTTTCAGAACCGCCGGCGGCGGCGGGTGGACGGCGAAACTAGGTGGAAGGTGGGAGGGACTAGGTGGGAAATTGGGGGTCTGGTGGGGGGCAAAATGGTCTTTTGGGGGTCTGTGCTGGTGGTGCTGCGGCGGTTGTTGCGGTTGCGGTTGCGGCGGCGGTGGTTGGGATCGGAAGAGGAGGTGGATCTGGGTCCGGATGAAGTCGACCTTGTTGGAGAGGTCTAGCCCTAGTTTGGACTCGAGCTGCTGGACGACGCCGTTTAGGGATGTGAAGGAGTTAGGGTTTGAATCGCGCAGGAGAGAGTCCAAAGCTTCGGCTATTTGCTGGTCAGACACCATTGTTGCAATCCTTAAACCTCTTTCATATATTAACAGAAATTAACGGACTCTCTCTCTCTCTCTCTCTCTCTGCCCTTCTCTCTCTCTCTCTCTCTCTCTCTCTCCCCTCTCTCTGTCGCTCTCTTTCTCTCTCTGCCTCTCTCTCTTCATCTCTCTTTCTCTCTCTTTGTGGTTCTGAAATTACGAAACGCTCCTTCTAAGGAAGGTATCAAACGACAACGGTTGTTCCTGAAAGCCTTGAATGCCCAACAACATAACGCCACGTTAGACGTTGTATGACTTTCTTCGCGATCTCCTCTTGAGCCGCTTGGTTACCCTATATTTTCTTCCATTTGATCTTGGATCGTCCGATGGTGTTACTCCCCTTAATACCCAAAATGACCTCCTCCCTGTTTGGTAGTTGGTGAAAACCTTTATTGCTTCTAGCGTTGCCTTTAAGATTAGCCCTTCAAAGAACATTTTTATCCAAGGAAAAAATTATTATGATCCTCTCTTGTCCATGGAATGAAAATATCCCATGCATGTATGGATGGTTGCCATGTGTCGTTACAGGGTTAATTGCAAATTTAAAATTACTGAAGTTATAATGTAAATTTAATTTTATAATTAAAGTTTAATTTAATGTCGTCCATATCCTCAAGTTATAGAATTAAATAATTAATTTAATTCAAGTCAAAATCTGATGTCCCCTTTAAGAGTTGGATGAGAGGTTGCGCTGATATAAAATCATGTCTATTTAATTAATTTATAAAATAAAAGTAATTAATACCCTAAATTTCAAATTAAAAATTAGAAACAAGAAGAATCTCTCGAAAGTTAAGATCTTTAACGAATCCTATTTTCTTTGAGGCTTCTCCTCTACGCAACAAAAACTAGGGCTTTAATATATAATTGTCACAATACAAAAGGTTAGATTAGGGAAGAGAACTATTTACAATAAGTCTCAATGTCTTGCAACGTATGATTCTCAAAATCCTCATAAGTCAGTCATCATCTGACTTCCATTTATTTCCATTATACTAAAAATGGTTGAAGTTTAGAAATAGTAGAAGAATAGTAATACAAAACAAGGGAATTCAAAATTTCAATGCAAAGTTGTTAAAAAGAATTGACACGTCCTTTGAAAACAAGTGAATATGTGATTAATGAATTTGGGTTTCATTATGTTCCAAAGTGCCCAACATAGAGAACAAAGCCAAGGAAGAGAGTTTATTATGGGTCCTAGGTTTTAAATTTCTTGCTCATATAGGGCAAGCTTACAATACATGTCTTGTTTATATAAAAAGTGGGACCTCACCAGCATACACCATCATCACGCAATTTCTTACATTTTTTTTACAACAACAAAGGGTTGAGTCATATTGAATTTTACATAGTTTAGACAAATATGAAGATATATATAGCTACATTATCAATGTCATCAATGACTCTAGCATGTGGGAACTAATGTTTCCACTAAAGAGGGGTGGGTCCATATAAAGGAGGAAGCAAAAAGTAAGGAGGATGGAGGTATAGGACTAAGATCCACCAAAGTCCTTGGGAAGGTGCTATAATGGAATGCTTAACGTGTGGGGGAAAAAAAGGTAATGGACTACCTATGAGGACAAAAGGAGAAAAGTTACAAGTATCATATTTAAATAAACTATTAGTTATTATGATAATTACACACAATGAAAAAGATTAAAGCATTGGCATTCTATTTATGCTAAGAGATCATAAGATCGATCATTCCATTCAATTGACCATGTCATTAGTGCTAACACGAATGTGATGTAATGTGGGCCACATGTTTTTGTGTCTTAACCATTCATTGATTTCCAATGTTGGTATTGTGACTTCTTGTATTATATACTACCTCTCTCTCTCTCAGGCCCCGAACCCGCAGATGGGTCTCAGGGTGTGATTTAGTAACCTAACCTGGATATGTATCATTTAAAACATACATGATATTATACTGAATGAGGGTCCGATCCCGTGGGGTACACGTATACCCTATACACATTCACATACACATACATACACATCACATACGTAGCAAAAATGTTCCTTCTAATACATATAACGTACCATACTAGAGTTTATACATAACTGGAGTCTATGCTCCAAAATATAGTACATACCCCGGGTGTAATGCCCCAAACCTTTAAACCTGATCCAATGTGTTATACTTAATTAAATCCTGATAATCCATAATTAAGTCATACATACGCATACACCTAATTTTTCAGTTCTATTTTTGAGAAAAACAATTAATAAGAGAAATAATTAAAAAAAAATCTCACAAACCTATTACAAATAAATCTAAATCTATAAAAAGAATAATTATAAATAATTTTTATAAAAATAAAAGAACCAATTCAAAAAGGTTAAAATATGTGTTTTCATTTTTAAAAATACTATTCTTAGGAAAAAAATTTATTAGTAGAATGGTATCGTGTTCCCTTTAATACCCTTCTTGTTTTAACAAAAGGCGAAAAACATAACTATAATCCTCAATCATAATAATAAATACTAGAGTTTACTAATTCTATCTGTATTTTATAATAGTCATTCATCACATGTATTCCCATATATCCACGTATCTCCAAAAATATAACCAACACTTCCAGTATCACAACCATCCATAAAATCCAGAAAACTTAAAATATAAAACATAAAACATAACTTATTTACATTCCAAGTATCATAAAAAATATTTATACCCTTTTCTCTATCTAGGACTCAAAAATGCTATCAACCTCAAGCTTCTCTAAGTTCGTTTACGTGGTAGTCTTGAAAAGATAAATTTGTAATCGGGTGAGACACATCTCAATAAGGGAATAAACAATATATATTAAAAGAGCGTGTGGCCAACAGGAGATTTATAAGTAACATATTAATATCATTTGCAAACCATTAACATAGTTTCTGAAAAACATTTCCTGATCCTATTCATACACATGCAAAGTATTTACCCACGAGACTACCCAAGGATAGGGGTGACTACCCACTCATACAAGTAGCACTCCTCTGCCTTGATACATTAGGCAACCTAAAGGTCACAACTGAAGCATACCAAGGCACTCACCTTACTCAATAAGCCCTCAAGTGATAAATTAATCTCGCACTCACACAATTCATACAAAGGTTTACCAGCAAAGGCACCCGAGAATAGGAAAATATACCCGTCCATACAAATAGTTTCCCTCTACCCTAACACGTTATGCAGCCTACTGCTGCATTTGATACTACTAGTGCACTCGCATTTCTCAGCAAGCCCTCAAGCGAAAAGATTGTCCCTCCCTAACGTAACTTGTTCTACTAACATAAATACTTGATAATACAATAATACGTTATTCTGTCTGTCATTATTCAACCATCCATATATGTTCGTGTTCATAACTTTAACATTTCTTAGCATTTCGCTTTACGTAACCTTTAACATTTTTGAAATTAGGAATAGCTTCCCAAGAAGGGGGGTGAATTGGTTTTTAAAATTTTCTTTTAATTCCTTTTGAGATACCTTAAACTTCCTTTATTTCTTTTAACCAATTATTGACTTATTTGTTTAATTAATCAATCAAGAACTTAGTTCTTTTATCCAATCAATAACACAATTAAACAACCAATTAATTAAACAATATCTTGAAGTCAAACAATCAATTTACTTGTCAAGTACAAGTTAAACAACTAACAACCGCATCAAGATATAAGATATTCAGCATTTTGGTAATATAACAACTCAAGATGGTTGTTTGTTTATATTTTCCAAATTTGAACCAAACCCTATAGTGAATGAGAATTTATGCTTGTTGATGTAAAGCCCTGTATAGATGAATCAAATCACTCTTTCCAAATATTTAGAACTCAAATAAACTCTTGGTAAATTTATCTTTGGGATGTTAACCAAGTAACGTACTCCCGTAAGGTTTCCGCAAGATATGGTGTAACCAATGTACTCCCTTTCGGTTTCCGTAACCCAAACCAAAATTAAACCTTAAGTTTGTTTGATTTCCAAATATATGTAGTTTATATGATTTTCAAATTTAAAACCATCAACACAATTTAAATATGCTGAAAATAAAAAGTAAGGGAAAGAGAGAATGAGACGGAGATTTTTACGAGTTTCGGCTTATACCCAACCTACGTCCTCGCCTTTGGCAAACCACCAAAGGATTCACTAGTTCAGTTTCGTTGACGAGTGGAACAATACCGATTACAGCACTCCTTGGTTAAGGCTAAAGCCCGCCTTCTCCAAACGATATCCCCTCGTTCGGTCACTCCTTACATAGGCTAGAGCCCGCCTCTCTAAGTAATGTCCCCTTGCTTAGCCAACAATCCAAACAACCCTTGGAACGTCAAAGAACTATAAGAAACAAGATATAATTTGTTACAAGTATACTCTCTCAAAGAGCAAGTTAGTACAATTTCAGCACTATATACTTGAATGTAAAATATCAATATAAAATACAATGAAGCTCAAGTGTAGAATTCACCAATATCCTTCTTAGAAGAGGATTAACAGTAGGAACTCAGAGAAAGAAGGATTAGCACTTCAGAATTCTCAGCAAAATAATTTTTCAATGAGTGAACAAGAGAGCTTCGGAAGAACAATAATACTTTCAATTTTACAAGCAGATTTTTCAATTTTTGGATGAGTTTTGATTTCAAAACCATGTATTTGTAGGCTTTCAAACTTGTTTCCATGTTGCAAAAGTTTCCTTTGAGAGTTTCTCGAAATTTTATAAAGTTTAGATGTAACGACCCAGAAAAATATTCATATTTAAATATTAAGAGAGAGAGAAATGAAAGCAAAAATAGAAGGGAAGCTGCCAAGTTTCATCGACGAACACAGGGTTTCATCGACGAAGTCTTCAAGGATTCCGTCGACGAACACAGGACTTCGTCGACGAGAAAATACCGAGAGGGGTTCTAAGGCAGCCTGAATTTCATCGACGAATACAGGGCCTCATCGATGAAATTTGTGAAGGACTCGTCGACGAATACAGGGTCTCGTCGACGAAATCCCCTGTTTATATATATACGAAATCCGGGAATAAATTCATTTTTAAGAAGTCTCTCTCTCTCTCTATGACGCTCTCTCCCTTCTCTCTTTGTTTTCGGCCCCACCAGTCGCCGGATCGATGATCCGAAGCTACCACGACGCTCCTGGTGGAATTCTCTACAAGTTTGCCGGAGCAGATCCTCGAGAAAACGAAGTTGGATTTCATCCCAAATTCTGGGTAAGGTCTTTTATTGAATTTTTGACTTTCTGACAGTTATAGGAAATAATGTAGACTAAGAAATACTGATGTTTTTTTCTGGGATATTATGTTTTCAGGATGTTGAGTTAGGAATCCTACGGATATAGAGCTAGTTTTTATAGGGGCTTTTCAAAGTTGAGGTAAGGGAAATATGCTATACTAGGAATTTTTATAAAGTTATTAGAGAATTTATAAACATATATTCATACCATTTTATTGTATAATTTATACAGAATATGAGTTAAATGCTTGTGTGGCCTGAGTAGATTTTTATGAGATAAAGAATTTATGTAGTTTTGTGATGTATCATACTATACTAAATACACAATTATTGACAGTACATACAATTTACATAGTTTTTCCAGTATATGGGTTTACACAGAATATATAGATATAGATTTGTATTCACAGAGAAATATACATGCTTATACAACTTTTATATGAATGGTTTCATGAAACAAATATATACATATATCCATATACATGTATACAGATACTCAGATCAGTATTTTATATTACAGTTTTATATAGAACAGTATATATATACAGTGTTATAGCATGTCATGTTTTCCTATTACCATAACATAGAGAATATACAGACAGAGTATATATATATAATGCACAAATAGATATACAGAAGTAGGATCAAGATGCTACAGATACAGTACACAGAGATACAGTAATTACAGTACAGAAAAATAGAGTTATGGTAATTTTGGAAATATGATGAAAACAGTAAAAGAATATATATGTATATATGTATATAGTATCAGATCCCTGAGGAAGATACATAGACAGATACAGATTACATAGCACGGTACCGTTGCTCGATATAGATAGAGTGCAACCACATATCTCAGATGGTATGTGGGTACTGTCAGCCGTGTTCGGAGAGTATGCAACTCCCCAGTACACTGGGTTGAGGGGACCGATTTGATGAGGTAGTGGCCAGTCCCGAGCTTAGGAGAGGATGCGGTTTGGCCGGGCTGAGGTAGTGTAGAGTATGATGACTTATCTGGAGGGCCGACCAGATAGAGTCCCACCTACGGGCCGCACAACCCTGTCATGAGAGGTCAAATCATGACGTACAGAGTCCCAGGGATAAAAGCATAGTTTTATATATATATGTTTATAGTTTTACAGTATAGTATGATATTACCAGTATGAAAAGTAGAAAAACAGATGATACAATATGTTTTAAATTGTGAAAGAAATATATGTTTTATAAATGATTTATGACATTGCAGTTCAGTTATTATTCTTAAAAGTATCCTTAACTTAGTTGTCACACACTAGTGATAGTATATTTCCACTTGCTGAGCCTCGACTCACCCCATTACCTCAACATTTTTCAGGTGAACCAGTTAGGCGAGCAGATCAGGCTCATAGATAGAGTGTAGCTTAGATCACCCTGGTTATAGGGTGAGTTTTTTGACAGAATTGTGTATGTTTTGGGATAGATGATACTTGAGGGGCATTTTTGTATGGTCTGTATATTCTGGAATCTGGTATTGTACAGTTTCTATATAAATAGTTTTATGATTTATGTTTCCGCTGCATAGGACTGGTTATTGTATATAAAAAAAAAATGATAAGAATTTTGAGGTCGTTATATTAGAGCTCCAACGGCTATATTTTAAAAACAAGAGTTTTAAATTTTTTTCCCGTTGAACTGTGTTCAGTCATCTGAAGTGTCGATGTCAGTCGACTGAAGTTTCTTAACCCCTTAAAAAATATAGAACTGGATATAAGGTCAGTTGACTGAAATTAGGGTTTAGTCATCTAATTTCGCAGGTTCAGTCAACTGAAGTTGCAAGTTCAGTCGTCTGAACTTGCTGCTGTAACTTTCTGTCTATTCTGTCTTGTTCTTCTGCCAGCAGTGACCCCACTTCAATATTTTGGTCATAAATTTTTCGTTATAACTCAAAATTAGGTGTTCTTAGTGTCAAATCAAAGCTAAGAGAAAATTATACAACTTTTATGTTGATCACTTTTCATAATAATAAAGGTTTGATAGTGAAACATGCACTTGAATATGGCTGTATAAAAACTAACAGCATTTGGAAATACCCTCTTTGGTGCTTTTTATTCCAAAAATGATTCTAACCCTTTTAAAATAATTTTTAGCCTTATAAAAATATTTTTCAGGTATTTTAAAAAGTATCTAGGTCTAAGTTAACCTAAGAGTTTCAAAATATTTCAAACGACATTTTAAACATTAAAGTACTTACATGAAAACTTCTAAAACTTTTCTCATTCCAGGTTCTTGAGTCTTCATGTTTTGTTTCTTCAAGCTTCCATCTTTTCTTCAAGCTTTCACATTCTTTGAGCTTTCTCACTTTACTTTTCTTTGACTCTGTGGACTCTTTTAAGCTTCATTTGAAGTTTTAACTCCTTTAAGTTTCATTTGATCATTGTGAGCACTTTGACCTTGCTTTCTCATATATGAGCCCTAAAACAACATTACTCACACAAATACATTAAATTACACTTGTTTGTTAGCATCAATTAAGATAACAAGATTTTAAGCCTTGTAAGGCCAACAATTTTACATCATTCACATTTCAAATTTCATATCCGTTTCATTCACATTTCCATTTCATTTATTTTCATTTCATTCATTCGTACTACAGCTCATTTTCATTATACATCAGTTAGTCCACATAGATATGCACTAGATTGTACTAAAACAGCTCCTTTTAGCTGTCATCAATTAGTTTACAACTCCTTTTAGCTGTCATTGCATATATGGTTGCATTATCAAACACATGCAACATGGTCTTTATAACATTTCATTAACAGTGCATTTCTTACATAGCTTGCATCTCATACATATGACATATGTTTACACCGCATTACCATCTACTCATGCCACACAGTTTTGCAAAAAAGTTCATACATTGCTTGTAAAATATGCCAACCAACATTTAACGTTTATATACTGAAAATATGCCTTCATTTCTTACATAATTATCCTGAAATACTTTCAACTTTCATCAATTCATTTTCACATATATGTAGCTAAAATAGGCAACCCTAAGCTTAGAAAACATAATTTAAACGGTTGGCATTTTATACCCACATGAAAACATATATACATATATAACATAATCCATTTTCATTTAATATATGAAAACATAATTTAACATATAAATTTCCCCCTTACCTGAATCCTCGAACTACACCAACAAGTATCCCAAATTGATGCCTGTGATGCTCACCCGGTCTCTGGTTCAAAAACCCTAGTTTAATTAAATAATCCCAAATAAACCACTATTTCTGCATTTTCTCAACTTAATATCCTTAAATAACTTTTTTTAAAACCTAAAATTGGGAATCCAAATCCTTACCTCAACTTATGAGCGTTTCTCAAAAAACCCAGTTTAGAAAATTGATTTGCTAGGTGTATAGAGAATTTTCCTTAGAACACCGTAACGACTTCCGATTGTCAATTCGGGCTGAATCCGGGCCAAATTCTTAGAGAGAAGGGAGAGGAGACAAGTTAGAGAGAGAAAATTGAAGGAAAATTAATTTCCTTCGCATGGAAGCAACTTTGGTTCAATTTATAGACGTTGTTGCCACATGGACTCATTGACGAATCACTAAAGAACACTCGTCGACAAGGTCGGGAGCTCGTCGACAAGTTTCAGAATAGCCAAAACCCTCTTGGTTAATCCTCGTCGACGAGACAAACATACTTGGTGACGAGTTTTTGAAGATCTCTCGTCAACGAGAAAATCATGCTCGTTAACGAGCACGTGTTTGTAGCCTTTTACAATTTCTTTTCCTTTTTTCTTTTAAACTGTTCTTTTCCCTTCTTTTCCTTTATTCCTTATTTATCTTTTTCATCTATTATTTTTTATAATTATTTTATCATTAAAAATTTTTAGGTCACATTGGGTGTCTACAAAACCCAACAATGACAACCCGATTACAAAATTCGTACTTACACAAGTACTATATGTAGCTAACCGACAATGACGCTCCTGAACGCTAGGATGCTAGTTTCGGCTACTCGAAGGACCTGAAGCACATTTGTATATTCGGGGTGAGACACCTCTCAGTAAGGAAGAAACAAGTTATATCAGTGTGTGGCATACAAGTGTTATTTCGACATAAAACTTAACACAATACAGTTACAGTACTTTCACAATTTAGTTCCAGTACATACGATACAAAACATACGGTTAGTGTCGTCACACTTTTCGGCCGAAATTGGCCGCATTACACGGAGCACCTGATAACCTAGCATTAGCCAAAGCCCCATAGTGATATTGTTGCTAATACAAACATGCGATAACCTAGCATTAGCCGAAGCCCCGGAGCGATATCGTTGCTAATACGGTGTCAACTCACACCCATCGATGACCAACCAGAACAAACAGGTGATATTTCACACCCTCGGATATAGAGTCAGATACTCTTGCCCGCGGTATTTAGCTGAAACATGGCGTTTGCCCACGGTATTTAGCTGAGACATGGCAAATTTCACAAAACCTGGAATAATTTTGGAACTCATGTTCATATACCTCTCAGCTTACGGTAATTAGCAGTCATGGCTGTTTCACAAACCTAGAACATTTTACATACAACAGTTCATTCCACACTTATTTGGTATACAACAAATCATATCGTTTTCAATTCGAGAATACAATTTAATACAAATATAGGTACGGTCATCTCAATATCATAGTTTTATACAACATACAATTTTCCAATAGAAATAGAGATGATACCCAAGACCCCCAAATTTTCACAAAATAGTAATATGAAAATCCCGTATTTTCACTCGATAGATTTTCCAAAATAAGTAGTCAAATCATACATACAATTGTAAACTATATGTAGAGTGCAGGGAGGGCGAAAGAGATGTCGTGAGAGAGAGAGGGGGTTCAATTGCTTCTAATGGTTCAGGATGCTCTCAGAAGCATCCTGAACCTTTTTATAAGTATATATATTATATTATATTATATTACATTATTATATTATTATATTATATTATATTAATATATTATATTATTTAATTATTAATTATTATTATTATTATTTTTTTACACTTCCATGCATATTATTTTTGGGGTCGTTACATTCTCCCCACCTTATAAAAATTTTGGTAGATATAACTCTAATTGAAATTTAATGTAATCGTAGGTTTAAAACCATCCTAGCATACTCATTCATACCCTTATCCTAATTAATACCTATACTCTGGTGAAAATCATTTATAGAGTCTACAAAATCTATAGCCTAAGTTATGATACCAACTGTAGTAACTCCAAAATTTTATACAACGGAAGACCTCAAATATATTCACCAGAGTACTAAAAACCTCTTATTACAACAATATCTCCAATATCAAATTATATACATCCTTAAAAATTCTAAAATATACCAAAAATAACAAACTTAATATTTAATCCAAACTGCTCTTTACTAATTTAAAATCTATTCTAAATAACTCTTCTATCCCGCTCACACTTCAGCTACTGTGACGCCCCGATTTTCATACGAATTTTTTTTCAATAATAAATAAATATTCATTCATCATAAACAACATTCACAAATTGGCCACGTCAACAACCCTACTACCATTCGTACAACCCGACCCGTATTTGGTAGTAGGTAAAAAGTCATTTTATTTATAAAACCTAACAGCGGTAGATAGTATTTTTATATCATCCAGAATACAATATCTAAAGTATTAACTTGCATATTTACACAATACTGTCTCATACCCAAAAACAATACAACCCTAGAGAATCACACCTCCCTAGTCCAAACTCACCCTATATATCAGGGTTCCAGCTCCCTGCGATCACAGAACTCTATCACCTGGCCTATCCCTGTTCCCTGAAAAATTTACATAATTTGGGCGAAACACATCTCAATAAGAAGGAATAAATTATTTACAGTGTGTGGTCATATGAGTTCACTTATAACATGTTTTATTTTTCAAAACAACATTTCATCTGAGAAAATACATTGATATTCACATTCTCATAATCATATAGATATACAACACAAGCTTTTATAAGCTTTAAAATCATTTCTCAACTTTATTCATTTCCAACACACATAATTACCCGTGAAGTTCTTGAAAATAGGGAATATTGCCCGCTTATACATGTAGTTTCTCTCAGCCCTAACATGTTATGCTGCTAGGAATGGTCACATTTGATACCTATTAGGGCACTCACCTTACTCAGTAAGCCCTCAGGAGAAAAGTTTCACTTTGCCTCAATTATTTATTTTATAAAACACACACTCTTTTGTTTCTCATAAACATTTCCTATTCCAACTCATTACATATTTGTATATATATAAATTCACATTTATGTACTTTACATAATACAATAGATCACAAAATTCCAATTCTCAACACATTCACGATTTCCATACTAAGCATACCTCCCAAATGGCATCAATAGGAACTTCACACACATACAATCTCCATACTGAGCATACCTCCCCAACGACATCAGTAGGAACTTCACACACACACACAATCTCTATACTAAGCATACCTCCCCAACGGCATCAGTAAGAACTTCACACACACACAATCTCCATATTAAGCATACCTCCCCAACGACATCAGTAGGAACTTCACACACACACACACAATTTCCATACTAAGCATACCTTCCCAACAGCATCAGTAGGAACTTCACATACACACATAGTCTCCATACTAAGCATTCCTCCCCAACGGCATTAGTAAAGATTTCACACACACACACATACACAGTCTCCATACTGAGCATACCTCCCCAAGGACATCAGTAGGAACTTCACACATACACACAGTCTCCATACTGAGCATACCTCCCCAATGGCATCAGTAGGAACTTCACACACACACACACAGTCTCCATACTGAGCATACCTCCCCAACAGCATCAGTAGGAACTTCACATACACACACAGTCTCCATACTGAGCATACCTCCCCAACGACATCAGTAAGGACTTCACACACACACACAGTCTCCAAACTGAGCATACCTCCCCAACGACATCAATAGGAACTTCACACACAATTTTCACACTGAGCATACATCCCCAACGGGATCAGTAGGAATTTCACAACACAATTTCTATACTAAGCATACCTCCCCAACGACATTAGTAGGAACTTCATACACACAATCTCCCTACTGAGCATACCTCCCCAATGACATCAGTAGGAAAGGAATACCACCCAACCGCAATTATTGTGCGGTATTGGCATATCATCAATCATATTTCAATATATCTCAATTTAGTTCATTATAAATATTCTCACCATTTTCTATGCACTTTCATCATCTTATAATAATATATATCACATTTCACGTATTTCCACATTTTCCAAAATACTCATATCAATAATTTGTACAAACTCATTTTTCATGCAAATAATTTCTACTCACGTATAAATATCACATCAATCATTCTCATTTCAATATTTTCTCAGAAAATACACATCATTATATTTCACATTTTTCAATATATGTCATGTGCCACACAATTTTCATCTAATACTCATAATATGTTAATTTCACACTGCAAAGCATCACAATTTAATATTACTCAAATGCCACGCAATTCATTTAATATTTATATCATAATAATTTTCAGGCAAAATACCATATGTTCATTTTCACATATTAATTCACTCAGTTATTCTAAAAATACTGTTATAATTTATTCCCTTTACCTGCCTTACTGAGAGTCTCGTTAACACCTAAATCCTATACCCTTGGCGCCCGAAACTCAACTTCTGCAATTTGCATTTTCCCCAGATTAATTAACTTATTTCCCCAAAATAATACCCATCTAACATTCCCTAGTTCTCATGTACTCCAAATTAACATTTAAACTAATATTTGGCACCCCCACTTAATTTTTTGAATTTTACCTGCGGGTCCTAAAATTACACCCGCGACGCTCACCCAGGCCCTAAATTCTTAAAATTCTACTTCAACTCCAAATGTTCAACATTTTAGCATTTCTAAATTAGTCCTAATTAATTAAAAATACGCCCCTTAATAACTCTCGTGCCTCAAATTTGGGGTTTTGCCCACGACGACCCCACGAGAATTCCGTCCTGCTAGACTTGTTGAGAATCATCCATAGATTCTCATGGTGGTGTCCGTTCGTCAATCGGGCTTATAATTTACAGGAAATTAAAGAAAATGGAGAAATTAGTTTACCCCAGGAGATACGTTTACGCCGCTCCTACCACCGATCCGCTCCAATAGAAATGACGGCAGCAGAGAATGGAGTCCAACAGTATCTTCTGATTCTCGATCGGGCGAAAATCCACCACGTAACTGAGAAGAGAGGGAGAGAGAACGAGAGGAGAGATAGAGAATTGTGGGGAGGGCGCAAGTTTTCTGAAGAAGAAGAAGAAGAATAAAAAACATCTTGAAGCTTCTCAGCTTTAAGATGATTAATAATAATAATAATATATTTTATTAATAAAAATAAAAATAAATTTTAATTATTTTTTTCTTTTTTTTTAAATCCAATTAATTAATTATTTATTTATTTTATTTTTTTTGGAATCACTCTACTAATCTTGTATAGCCCTTTTTGGGGTTATTACAACTACGCTACTCTGATTTTGATTAACCTCCTCAAGGTATCTGAAATGTATGAAAATAATCGGTCGAGACACCTCTTAATAAGTAAGGATTAGATTATTATCAGCGTGTGATTAAAATATGCTGTAGTATAAAAATACATTCAATGATTCTATTCTAATAAAAACCGCATTTGTAAACATTTAATTTAATAATTTAACTCTTAAACCCACATTTGTAAAACAGTGGACCACATATAAATAAATTTATGTAATTTCCTTCAAATCATAATTTAAGTTTATCATATGATCATAATCACATAAATACACAAATATGTTTAAAGAACTCCTTTTTGGCCATGCCATGTTTAACCCCAAGATCGGGTTCTATGGTTTGAAAATTGGACTTAACTGGTTGGCCACCAACCAACCAGACTAAATCAAAAGTTTATGTCTATAAGATCAGCTTGTCTGTCACATCCTTATACTCATTCCCATACTTAAGCCAAACTGACTATCCACGGCCAATACTTCCACAATAGTGTGACTGCACTAATATTCATCTGTAACTACAACCATCCGGGTTCTTAAAACATAGGATACAATTTATGCAATTAAACCGTATAATAATCTGAACATTTCCCTAACATCAAAATTATAGTCAAATCGCATACCTATTTTCAATAAATCACATAATAAGCACAACACCGCAAAAATCTCAAATTTGCTCAATTATGCAAAAATATAAAATTAATTCATGTGACACGATTTGTCTAATAATTATAATTTTAACAAATTACCATAAAAAATGTATAATAATCCACCTATTTAATTTGATACCAATATAATCAGAAGACCCAATATAGTCAAATCCCCGCTATTTAATTTAACCTAGGCATATATTTAAGTAACACACATATAATTAAATTCACGTACTCAAATTTAATCGGAAACATTTTAAAATTAAATCTGACATAATCTAACCCACTTACCCTAATCCTGGAGTGGTGTCTACGGCGTGTGAAAGACAAAATTTCTCCGATTAAATCCTTGGAGACCGGAGCTGGGACCTGGGAATGATAGTCGGTTTTTAATTTGACCAGTAAAATTAAGAGAGAGTGAAGAGAGGAGAGAGAGAGAGAGAGAGAGAGAGAGAGATGAGAGTGCATGGAGGGCGAGAGAGATGTCATGAGAGAGAGGGGGGGTTCAATTGCTTCTAATGGTTCAGGATGCTCTCACGAGCATCCTGAACCTTTTTATAAGTATATATATATAAAATTAAATTATTATATTATATTAATATATTATATTATTTAATTAATAATTATTAATTAATTATTTTTTATTTTTTTACACTTCCATTCATATTATTTTTCGGGTTGTTACATTCTCACCTCCTTATAAAAATTTTCGTTCTCGAAATTTTGATAGATATAACTCTAATTGAAATCTAACGTAATCTTAGGTTTTAAACCATCCTAGCATACTTATTCCTACCCTTATCCTAATTAATACCTATACTCTAGTAAAAATCATTCATAGAGTCTACAGAATCTATAGCCTAACTTCTAATACCAACTGTAGTAATTCAAAAATTTTATACAACGAAAGACCTCAAATATATATACTAGAGTACTAAATATCTCTTATTACAACAATATCTCAAATATCAAATTAAATACATCCTTAAAAATTCTAAAATATGCCAAAAATAACAAACTTAATATTTTATCCAAACCACTCTTTGCTAATTTAAAATATATTCTAAATAACTCTTCTATCACACCCATGCTTCAGGTATGCTACTCTGATTTCGATTAGGCTCCTCAAGGTATCTAAAATTTATAAAAATAGTAGTTGGACGAAACACGTGTCAGTAAGTAAGGATTAGATTATTATCAGTGTGTGATTAAAATGAACCGTAGTATAAAAATACATTCAATAATTCTATTCTAATAAAAACCGCATTTGTAAATATTTAATTTAATAATTTAACTCTTAAACCCGCATTTGTAAAACAATGGACTATATATAAACAAATTTACGTAATTTCCTTCAAATCATAATTTAAACCTATCATATGATCATAATCACATACACAAATATGTGTAAAGAACTCCTTTTTGACCATGTCATGTTTAACCCACATGATCGGGTTGTGTGGTCCGAAAACTGGACTTAACTGGTTGACCACTAACCAACCAGACTAAATCAAAAGTTCATGTCTGTAAGATCAGTTTGTCTGTCACATCCTTATACTCAGGCCAAATTGACTATCCACTGCTAACACTTCCACAATAGTGTGACTGCACTAATATTCATTTATAACTATGACTATCACGGTTCTTAAAACACATGATACAATTTGTGCAATTAAATTGTATAATAATCTGAACATTTCTCTAACATAAAATTATAGTCGAATTGCATAAATATTTTCAATAAATCACATAATAAGCATAACACCGTAAAAATCCCAAATTTGCTCAACTATGCAAAAATATAAAATTAACTAATGGCACACGATTTGTCTAATAATTATAATTTTAACAAATTACCATAGAAAATGTATAATAATCCACCTATTTAATTTAATATCAATATAATCAGAAAACCCAATATAATCAAATCCCTGCGGTTTAATTTAATCCAGACATATATTTAAGTAACACACATATAATTAAATTCACGTACTCAAATTTAATCGAGGACATTTCAAAATTAAATCTGACATAATTTAACTCACTTACCCTAATCTTGGAGTGGTGCCTACGGCGTGTAAAATATAAAATTTCTCTGATTAAATCAATGGAGAGCGGAGCTAGGACCCGAGAATGAATCTATTCCCTTACCTGCTTATTGGGAATATGCTCGCGAGGATCCTAGCATGATTCCTGCGGCGTTCGTACAAAATCTTGTATTCATAAACCCTAACTTAATTAGCTCAACCCCTGAATAATAATCATATTCACATTTCCTACGTTCACACACTCCCAGTAATTGATTAAACTTTAGAGATAACTAACTGATATAATTTCATTATCCTTACCCTAGCTTTAGAGTGGTGCCTATAATGGCTAAATAAAAAATCTGCTCCGATTAACCTGTAGAGAATCGCCCCTATAACCTTGTGGTGGTGTCTGATCATCAAATCGGGTTGTAATGGGAGAGAAATCGAAAAGATACAGGAGAGAGAGTTCCCCCAGTTATTAGAGAGAGAGAGAGAGAGAGAGAGAGAGAGAGAGAGAGAGAGAGAGAGAGAGAGGTTTATATTTTATTTAAATCAAAACAAGGCCACAGGATCTCTTTATTAAGCAATGCCAAACGAAACTACCAACGGTTTGCATTTTTAATCCCTCTATTTTTCCCTATTTTACCGTTACTGGGCAATGGTTACACAAAACCATCGACGATTTTCTGGCCTCCCACTAAACCGTTGACAGTTTGGTCTACACCAAACCCTTTTCCCTCTTTTCTTTGCTTTTCTTATGATTTATATTTTTCGGGTCTCTACATCCTCCCCTCCTTATAAAATTTCATCCTTGAAATTTGCTATCTATCACTGGTACCAATCTTTAAGGAAAAATATTGAAATTTTATTAATTACCCTCACTTATGGTAGAAGAATACCATGGTTACAAAGGAGGGTTCTAAGAGATTATAATTTTTTTTTTTTTATAAAAATCCCCCAAAACTACACGAACATAAAACTATTACATGAATATCTACTAGTAAACACACCCAAATCTATTCAAATCATACTAGCATATTATTGAATTCTTGCCCGAATTATCATATCTATCTGAACTGTCATACTGACTTGAATTGTTATACTGAACTGTCTAGTGATTGGCCTTACTAAATAGTTGTGGGTACCTTTAGCGCATTTCTTCCTCTAATTCCCATGATGCTTCCTTTATTGTATGATTACGCCAAAGTACTTTTACTAGTGGAATCTTTTTAGTACGTAATTCTTGTTCCTTTCTATCAAAAATCTAAAATGGCACCTCTTCATATGACAGGGTATCTCTAAGCTCTAATGCCTCATAACTGATTACATGTAATGGATCTAGGACATACTTCCTCAACATGGATACGTGGAATACGTCATGGATTTTGAACAATACCGGTCGCAACGCTAACCTGTAGGCAAATGGACCCACTCTTTCCAATATCTCAAATGGTCCAATAAACCTCAGGCTCAACTTACCTTTTTTCCCAAATCTCATCAATCCTTTCATCAGTGCAACTTTCAAAAATACATAATCTCCCGCACTAAATTCCATATTTCGTCGGCGGGTATCAGCATAACTTTTCTGTCAACTCTGAGCTATTTTGATCCTGTCTAGGATAAGTCTGATTTTCTCAAAGGTCCGCTGAACAATTTCTGGCCCCAAAACCTGCCTTTCACCAATTTCATCCCAATATAATGGAGATCAACACCTTCAACCATACAATGCTTCATATGGTGTCTTCCCAATGCTGGCTTGGTAGCTGTTATTATAAGTAAACTCAACCAATGACAAGAATTGCATCCAACTACCTCCAAAGTCCAACACACAAGCTCGCAACATATCCTCTAATATTTATGTGGTCCTCTTGGTCTGTCCATCGGTTTGAGGATGAAATGTTGTGCTGAACATCAGATGAGAACTTATAGATCTTTGCAAAATCTTCCAAAACTGAGATGTGAACCGTGGATCTCAGTCTGATACTATGGACACTAGCATGTCATGCAGTCTAACTATCTTCTGTATGTACAACTCTGCCAATTTACTCATAGAGTAGTTAACTCTGATGGGAAGTAAATGGGTAGTCTTCGTTAATCGGTCAACAACTACCCAGATGGTGTTTTGTCCATGAAGTGCTGACGGTAACCCTGTGATGAAGTCCATAAAAATGTGCTCCCACCTCCATTTGGGAATGTGAAGTGGTTGCAACGTTCTCGCCGGTCACTGATGCTCAACTTTCACCTGTTGGCTTGTCAAACACTGCTTTATGTATTT
Source organism: Malania oleifera (assembly GCF_029873635.1). Classification (NCBI taxonomy): domain Eukaryota; kingdom Viridiplantae; phylum Streptophyta; class Magnoliopsida; order Santalales; family Ximeniaceae; genus Malania; species Malania oleifera. The sequence continues at coordinate 151,166,551 of NC_080417.1, read as the reverse complement.
TGTAATTTTTTTCTTCATATTACCCCCACCAAAAAGACTCCTATAGATCCGTATACATTTTTGTGCCTCCAGGGTGCACTGTATAAAGGGATCGATGTGCTTCCTATAGAATAATTCTTTTAATTTTAGCATCAACAGGCACACAAAATTTGGTACGGAACCTCAAAGCTCCATCATCTGAGATATTAAACTCTGCTCCCTGACCATTCTACACTTTATCCATAATCTTTACTAATTCTGCATCTTCCATCATAGCAGCTTTAATTCTTTCCTGTAAAATGGGCTGAAGTACCACATTAACAATGAGTGTCTGGTGATTTCCCTATACCAATTCCATGCCAAGCCTTTCTAAATCCATCTGAATTGGATGCTGAGTCACCATTGTTGATATTGTTGATCCCATTGATTTCCGACTCAAAGCATCAGCTACTATATTAGCTTTTCTTGGGTGGTAAGTGATGGTGCAGTCATAATCTTTAATTAGCTCTAACGACCTCCTCTGCCTTATATTTAATTCTTTTTGTGTGAAGAAGTACTTCAAGCTCTTATGATCTGTGAAGATCTCATACCTACCCGCATACAAATAATGTCTCCAAATTTTTAACACATAAACCACTGTTGCTAATTCCAGATCACGGGTAGGGTAATTCTTTTCATATTCTTTGAGTCATGAAGCATATGCTACAACTCTCCCCCGCTATATCAGAACACACCCGAGCACTTTGTGTGACTCATCACTGTAAATTACAAAACCCTCTTCTCCCAAAGGAATTGTCCAACCCGGTGCGATGATGAGTCGCTACTTTAATTCTTGAAAGCTTTGTTCACACTCATTTGTCCATTCAAACCTCACACTCTTCCTGATCATTTTTGTTAAAGGGCCTGATAATTTGGAGAATCCTTCTATAAATTGGCGATAGTATCCAGCCAATCCCAAAAAACTCATAACTTCTTGCACATTTTTAAGTCTTGCCCAGTCCACTACTGCCTTAATCTTACTCAGATCCAAAGAGATGCCACCCCTGGATACCACGTGTATGAGGAAAGTGATTTGCTTCAACTAGAACTCACACTTCTTGAATTTGACATACAACCTTCTTTCTCTCAGCACTTGTAAAACTATCCTTAAATGATCCTCGTGCTCCTCAGGGCTCTTTGAATACACCAAAATATTGTCAATAAAAACCACAAAAAACTGATTTAGGTACTGATGAAAGACATTATTCATCAAGCCCATGAACACAGTAGGAACATTCGTTAGTCCGAACGAATTCATAATAGCCATACCGAGTTCGGAACACTGTTTTCGGAACATCCTCTACCTTGACCTTCATTTGATGGTACCCTAAATCAATCTTGGAGAAAGTCTGTGTCCCCTGAAGCTGGTTAAATAAATCATCAATGCGGGGAAGCGGGTATTTATTCTTAATTGTCACTTTATTGATTTCTCTGTAGTCAATGCACATTCGCATCGACCCATTTTATTTTTCACAAAAAATACCGGTGCTCCCAAGGGTGACATGCTGGGTTTGATAAACCCCTTGTCTAACAATTCCTGTACTTTGTTCTTTCAACTCTTTTAATTTTGTCGATGCCATCCTGTACGACACTTTAGAAATCGGCGCTGTTCCTGGAGATAAGTCAATAGCAAACTCTACCTCAAAATCAGGAAGCAGTCCTGACAAATCCTCCGAAAACACATTAGGAAAATCCCTCACTATTGGAATATCTTCAAACTTTAATTCCCCTTTCGATACTTCCTTTTCACAGGCCAAGTACCCCTGGCATCCCTCCATAAGCAACCTCCTCGCTTGAATGGCTGATAATATCTGTGGTGGGGTGCACACACATGACCCCACAAATCTGTACTCCTATTCTCCTAGAAGTCTAAATACTACCTCTTTCTGATAGCAGTCAAACCTAGCATAGTGGGCACCTAGCCAATTCATTCCCATAATTACCTCAAAACTATGCATGTAACGATCCAAAGAATAATGATATTTAAACAATAAAGAGGGAGAGAAATGGAAACAGTAACAGAAGGAGGCAGTTGACTTTGTCAATGACATTGCACTTTGGAAAAATACCCCAATAAATTTATCAGGGCCTCGTCGATGAATATAGGGGATTCGTCGACGTGGATTCGTCGACGAGGGTACAACAAGACCTCGTTGACGAAATCGAGCTTCGTCGACGAGAAAATACCAAGAAGGGTTTTATGCCGTTTAAAATTCATCGACGAGGAAGTAAAGTTCGTCGACGAAATTACTTAAGGACTCGTCAACGAGATGACATGGCTCATCGACGAAGGCCGCAGTATAAATAGTGTTTAACTTGAATTTTTACACAGAAATTTCAGCCGAAACCCCCTCTCTCTCTCTCTCCTCTACGACTGCTCGTCCATCTCTCTTCTATTTCAGCCCCGTCAGTCGTCGGATCGACGATCTGAGGCCACCACGACGCTCTTGGGGAAGTTCTTTGCAAGTTTGCCGGAGCGGATCGTCGGTGGGACGCAGTTGGAATTCATCTCAAATCCAGGGTAAGGTGTTTTATTCAGAATTTGACTTTCCAGCAGTTGTAGAAAATGCTGTAGACATAGACATTTTGTTTTGGGATATATGATTTTCAGGGTATTGAGTGGAGAACCCTGCGGGTGTAGGACCCGTCTTAGTAGGGGGATTTTAGCAGAAATTAGGTAAGGAAAATATGCTATGTTAGGTAGTTTTAAAATGATTTCTAGTATGAAATGTATATATTTACCAGTTTATTATTCACAGCAGGACATTATATAGTTTATTAATTATGAATATTATGTATTAAATTATTGTATGGCTTGAGAATATGAAAATAGTACAGAAGTATGTTTTACAGTATTTGTAACGACCTGACCCTTTATACGGACCCAGGTGTCACTCACTCGTACCTATTACTTGTACCTGTTCCAGATACATAGACAACCCGCCCTAAACATGGACATATGGGTGTAACTCATACATAACAATAATGTAAATATTGCGGAAAAACATAAACATTCATTGGGATTTCTACGAGACTTATACCGGAGCTTACTAATACATCCAAAATTTACATAAATTCGAACTTAGAATAAATCTTGTTATTAAAACCCTCCAAAAAGGAACTTCACCTAAGTTTAATACAAGATCCAAATGCTTACATAAGCTAAACCAAAAATCCGATCTCCCCAGTCCCTTTAGCTACTAGGACCGATGTACTGATGGACCTGAAAACAAAGGTTGTATGATAGGGTGAGACACCTCACAATAAGGAAGAAAGTGTTATAAAGTGTGTGACTGCATATATGCACATTTTCATACCAATTCATGCATTTGAAACATTTGTTTATAATACTGTATCATATAACATATATCTGCACATCAAATATTTAAATTATGCATATGATTATTAGAACACCTCCAGCTTGGTATGACAATTTTCCTATTTACCCCGTGGCACGGGTTGTGCACTGATTGCCTCTGACAGTTTCCTATTCGTGCAGATAAAGTCTAGCATCTTTATAGTCCGACCGCCCCCTGGTTTATTTTTACCAACAGCTTACTAACTCCTCGCAGGTCGACCATCTAATATATCCATACTGATTTTCTCATGTATGGTTGCATTATCAGCATCGGTACCTAACCCTAAAAGTTTATTTCAACCCCTTTTTCTAAAGTTTCTTTCAACTTCTTTTGGTCACAAATTGTGGTTCCAGTATCATATGTACAATTTATAGCAAAATAGTAACCTGTGCAATTCCAGTATTTTCACAATTTCAAATCATTACATTGGGTTCAAACCAGTGCCTTTCCACTCAGTTTACCCCTTTTTGTTTACTGATTCAGTTCGGTGTATCACTGGCCTTCGTTTTTCACATTCTCAGTATAACAAATTGGAACTTTGTTCCCATATCTATATCCATAATATAGAAAATTCATACATTTGCATTTCAACATACCCAGTATAACAAATTGGAACTTCGTTCCCATAATCGATATCAATAGTATAAAAAATTCATACATTTCCATTTCAACATATATCACACAAGTTTAATCCAAAACCCGCTAAATGATAGAAATCCAGTAAACATCATTTAAATGATTAAGTAAAGGAATCGAGCATCTCCTACTATAGTATAAATACAAATAATGATTTTTGTAAAGTTTGGAGATTATACACCGAAATCCTCATTTTTACCAAAAATTGTAAAATCATAAAACCGACATTTCTACTCAGTAGAATTTAGCAAATAAGCAATTAAATCATACATATAAGTATAAACTAGATTTTTAGCAGTTTAGTTTTTCCAAGAATGTTGTTGTAATCAAATTCCCCTTACCTTAAACTCGAAACGAAACTACGTTTGGAAACGATCCAAATCGACAACTCGGAATCCCGAAAACCTAAAACCACAGATGTAACACCTCGACCCCGAAGGGCCTGGGATATTAACTTTTTACTACTGATTTACAGCGGAAGCAAAATAAACTCAATTTTTATTAAACCAGAGCGCTAATTATCCATATTACAATCATTTATTTCAAAAAAGGAAAATTACACAAACATAAATATCTGAAACCATACTAATATTTCTAATAAATCTTTATTTTTTTCTAATCCCCACCCGCATGCTTGTTAAGCCTGATTTCCGACATGTCCTTCAGAGTTATCTGAAATAAAATATGATTGGAGTGAGACGACGCTCAGTAAGTAAATAAGATTATTATTAGTGTGTGGCCAAAATGAGCTTTTAAAGAATTTCGTAAAACAATATTTAATACTATAACTTCAAGACTGCTTTTAGAATAAACATAAATTTAAAAATTTCTACATAAAACTTTTGTCATCTATTTCAACAGTAAATTTTTACAATCATATATTATAACTGCTAAATTAAACTTTTAACTTTAAAACTGTAAAAATATTTAATGATAAACATACATATACTTTTCCTTATACGTTTTTCTTAGATCGTCATTTAAGCACTAAAATGATCCTTTTCACGTAAACTTACACTTTTCCTTCAAATCATCAGTAACTTTGTACACATAATTAGATATGTATAAACATATATTATAAAAAATCCACCCTTAGGCCTATTTACCGTAAGTCATGTTTACCCCCATGACTGGGTTGTGCGGTCCAAAGACTGGACTTAGCTGGCTGGCCGACCAAACTAAATCAACGTATGTAAACTTTAAGTGAGATTTTCCTTATTAAGTCCTGGTCCGGAACCAGGTGTGCACTCAGGAGAAATCCACTAACATAAATAACCACTCTGTAAACAGTGTGGGTGCACTCTGATCTGTATAAACTTTAAGCTGCGGTACCGAGCATCTGTAACTTTGAACTTTCGTTGCCATAAGGGGTTTTAAAATCATCTTATTATAATTTATGCAATTTAAAATAATATCGTGAAAATCTCATCTTTACTCATATTTTCATAAAAAATGTAAAGTAAAAATAAACTCATGCTACACAATTTTTGTGTTAAAAATATATATAATTTTATTTTTGAATAGAAAGAAATGGTTGAAAATTTACCCGAGGGGATTATAACATTTCTTAACCCAAAAATAGATGCAAGTATATTAAAAATAGAACTGGTATAATTAAATACGCGTAAAAATGAGCTCATGGAAATTTTGTGGAACTAATTAACATAATTGAAATTTACTTATAAAATAAACTCGGGTATGAATTTTAAATAAAATAAAACTAACATAATCAAAATTTACTTACCATCTTCTTTTACCGCGTGCTACGAACACAATAACTGTCTTTAAGAAATGAGATCGGAATAAGTGGGTGAGTGAGAATTTACTCAAAATTCTCTCTCCACCACAAATTCTTTCACTCACTAATCCTTCTCTTCCTTAGAAAATTGTTGTGAAAAATGAAGGTTGAGAGTTTCCTATTTATAGGAAAATTTTGGGGAAGAAATGGAATTTATAAAAGTGTGGGGAGATGGGTGAAATTATAATTTTTTTTTTTTATATTAAAGAATGGGTAAGGAATGGGTAAGGTATGGGTTGAGTATGGGATGGGGATGGAGGCCATGTGGGAGTGCTTGCCACCATTCCCATTAAATAAATTTTTAATTAACTACTTACCTAATTAATTAATCAATTAGTTAATTAATTATTTTATTATTTTATTATTTTTCTTAATCATTATTATCATTATTATTATCATTGTTATTATTTTTAAACTATTTTTAGTATTTATTTATTTTTAAACAATAATTAAATTTGAATTTTGAAAACTCATGTGGGCCCCACATGGTCTTGTGGGCCCCACACCACTTCGAGATCCAAACGGATCCTACGTAATTCCAATAATCCTCATATGATTTTATGAGCCCTACACAGTTTCGAGACTCGTGTAAACCTCCACACGGTTTCGGGACTCATGTGGGACCCACACAGTCTTGTGGGCCCCGCATAGGATACCTATATTATTATTATTTTACCAAATATTTCTACAAATTATATCAGTCAAAATATTATTTTATGTACTTATTTACGTATATAAACAGTGTCTTGTGGCTCCGGGACTCATGTGGACCCCACATAGTCTTGTGGGCCCCACATACGATACTTATATTATTATCATCTTATAATGTATTTTTACAAATTATGTCTGTCAAAACACTATTTTATGTATATATACTTATTTATGTGTACAAACAGTGTCTATCCTGTTTATCCTATGAAATTCCATTTTGACCAGACCGACCTCCAGGGAGCGATTGAGCCGCAATGGTCTCTGAGCACTCGCTTAGATAAGGTCTTTCTTAGGCATCAAATATGGAATCAAGGATCCTACAGAAAAACACTTCTGTATTGATATTAACTCAATGACCATTTTTATTATTTTATTATTATTGTACTTTAATTATATATATATATTTTTTTTGGGTCATCACAACAGAACATAATCTTACGATATTTTCTACTACTATCCAAATATCCAATCAAAACTAAGATTAGATCCCAACCTTGATTTTTGGGAAAGACCCAAAAATCTCCAAAATGACTGTCCGATCCACTAAAATTGTAGAGTTTCCTCTTCTGATCCACGCAGTACCCTTCATTTTTGGAAATAGATGACGAACGACGAAGAATCATAGAGAGAGAGAGAGAGAGATTTTGTTGGTAGAGAGAGAGAGAGTTTTTAGGAGAAACTTAGCTCTTAAGCAACTCAAAATGGATATTTATAGGGCCTTTGACCAAGTCCAACTTGTCGACGAGGCGGCGTCTTCGTCGACGAATCCACCACATAGCTCGTCGACGAGACCATCCCTTTGTCGCTGAGTCCTAGTTCCAGATATTTCTTTGATCCGCTCGGTATTTGCTCATCAACGAGGCTCTGAATTTCGTCGACGAGGATCTGAAGGACTTCATCGACCAACGTGACCCTTCGTCGGCGAACCCAACTTATACAGGTTTGGGTCTCTACAGTATTTTCAGGGTATGTTTTACAGAATATACAACCAGTGGATAAGTTTTATAGTAATTATAGAATACCATGATTATGCAATTTTCAATACCATGATTATACAGTTTCCAGTACCATGACTTACAGACTACGGTTCAACTCAGAAATATAGTTGACACAGTTACAGTTTATTTCGGTATTATGGTTAATACAGTTATTTCGGAATCATGGTAAATTAGATAATTGTATATAGAGATGTATTATATAGTATCAGACCCTGTTGGACCATATAGTTACAGAGCACGGTACTGTAGCTACAAATATTTCAATTCAAAGTGACCCCACCTATTTAGATAATATGTGGTAGTAGGTCAATTGTGCCTAGACGTGGACAAGCTCCCCATCAGATATGGGTTGAGGAGTGGCCGATCTGACTGAGGGAGTATAGTGATTTACCATGGTCAGGTAGCTAGGGTAGATCCCGCCTACGGGCTGCACAACCCTATCATGAGGGGTTGAATTATGACACACAGTTATCCACAGGGAAGTTTTTAGTTATTATTACGTATATACATATTTACAGAGATAGAGAATATACTTATGTACATTAGAAGTATTTTGAGTAGTAACCTAAAATACAGATATGTTAAGCAACATGGAAATGGTGGTGGTTTCTATTACTTGTACTGTATTTATAGATCCTGTTATACATGTTTATAAAGAAATTGATTTTCATAATAGTGTAACTCATTTGCTACACACTAGCAATAACATATTTCGTCTTACTGAGTGTTGGCTTATCCCGTTACTTTAACATTTTTCAAGTGATCCAGGTAGGCGAGCAGACCAAGCTCGTAGATAGAGGGGCCTCAGTACTACCCTGTCAGTAGAGAGTGAGTATATTTTTGGGAGTATTTTTTGTATAGCCCTCACCAGTTGAGGATATTTGGGGAAACAATCGTATATGTATATTTTGGGAAACATGTTAGCACTCTGGTATTGTATATAATTATATACGGTTATGTTTATTTGATTTCTGCTTCTCGTTGCTTAGGTTAATGATTGGGTTTAATCCAGTTTGGTATCAAAGCATTGTAATTTTTACAGTATATAAAAAAAAAAACCCAGTTAAATAGCAGGTCGTTACAATGCATGTCTAGAACTACTAAATTAGTCAACAAAGACCTCCCCTGAATATTGATTGGACAATCTTTGACTACCTTCATACACAACACTACAGTCCCGGTTGGTGTAGCCACTAACAAACTAACATCTAGTGGCTGAGCTTCTAAATCATATAACTTGAAGAATTCTTGAGCTATGAAGGAATGAGTCACCCCTGAATAAAAAAAGACAATAATTTTATATAAAAAAAATTGAAATAATACCTGTCACTACATCACCGATGGCCTTTGCGTCTCCCGGTGTCAGTGCATAGACCAGCGCCAGGGCGGTGTTCCTCTACTAATTTCCTCAGGGTGCTTGATGATTCCCCCGAAATTGTCTAGGAGCGGATGGTTTAGTTGGCTGTGCTCGGCAGTCTCTCACAATATGTCCAAGCCGACCACATCGGTAGTAGGCATTCATTCCAACTCGGCACTCGCCCCAATGCCTCCAATCACACCTAGTACAAACAGGGGGTGCTGGATTGTCTTGCCGCCTACGGTGGACCCACATCGTGCCTCCTCTACTGACTCTGACTGGTGCTCGCCGGAAACCCAGGAGGCATAGGCCTCTTCCTCTGACTCTGTATCCCAGCACCTCTCTGTAGGCTAGTCTATATCACTGTAGCCTTATCTACTAAATCTGAGAATGTCTAGATCTAGAATGCCACCACCTGCTCATAAATACCCTACCTTAGGCCGCACTCAAATTTCCTCACCTTCTTTTCCTCATCTGACACCATGTATGGAGCAAAACGAGACAACTTGATGAATTTAGCGGTATACTGTTGTACCGTAAGATGTTCCAGGGTCAAATTTATGAATTTTTTCGCTTTAGTATTTCTGGTGGTAGTGGGGAAATACCGCTCGAAGAATTATTCTCTGAAGTGGCTTCAGGTCATAACTATAGGTATAGACCTATGCTCCTCTAGCAATATCGTTGATCTCCACCAACATTTAGCCTCCCTTGTCAACTTAAAAGTAGCAAATAAGACTTTCTGCTCTTCTGTACAAGGGAGAATTGTCAATGTCTCCTTAATCTCCTAGACCCAGTCTTCTGCCACAAATGGGTCAGCTCCTCTTGAAAATGATGGGGAATTCATACGTGTGAACTACTCAATCGTATAGCCCCTTTCCTTTGAATTCCTAGCCATTTATGTCATCACTTACTGGGTAACACTACGCAACACCGCATATGAATCACCACCCATATTAGAAGGGCCCTCTTCGTTACCACCACTAGCATTAGTATTGCAATTCCTACGGTCCATCCTGAGAACGAAACCAAGCAGTCTTAGAATCCTATCATCATAACACGTCTAATGCATTTATCTATCTAAGAACCATAACATATCTTCCTATACTAATCACCTTAACGCCCTCATTTTCCCAATTTAAGATTTAGTCTTACCACTCAAAAATAAGAATCGGCGATAGTTTACTATGACTTTTCTAAAATCGTCATCTTAGGAAAATCATAGAAACTACCACGGAATTTCTTGCCTCTAGGCTACGAGACAGAATCCTAAATACCAATTTTAATCTCCAACAATAACTTACTATAATCACAATCTACCCATCTCTTATCTTCATCAAAATTCATTCCTATACTCTAGTATTGCTATCCGTTGTTTGCTAAAGTCTATAGAACCTAGCAACCTAGGCTCTGATACCAAAACTGTAACACCCGTATTTTCTACCCCCTTTTTCCTTTTTTTCTTGTATATATTTTTGTAAAATAAACCTGTTCTAATACAAGAATAATAATACTGTCATCATGACAACTCTGATACCAGTTTGTAATAACTTGAATAAAACACTATACATAATTTCTATTGCAAATGCACTATAATAACTTGTGTGGCCTAAAGTGGCATCGGGTACAACAATCCTCAAACAACCATAAAACTTAGAGGAAGCATCTATATACACACACATCCAATAGTAATACCAGAGTTCTACTCATCACCATAACTATACATAAATTCCCAAAGTCTGTCCATCCATAACCATCTCAAAAATACACAATAGTTTCCTATACAACATGGTGTCTCACCGTTACTTACCCTGAATAGTACTCTTAATCTCTGCTTTGTGGAACTCGAAGCTTGTCAACCTGGGTTTCCTAAAATGATGAAATTATAAGAGTGAGACACCTCTCAGTAAGATAAAATAGATTATTATCAGTGTGTGACAACATGAGTTTTAAATGTTTCAAATACACTTATATAGTCTATCTTTTTCTTACTTTGTGAACTCATATAGAACTGTATACATGCCCGCAAAAATACCTTTCATATTACCTACCTTTCTTTCAAATCATGCTATGAGTAAAATAGTATCTCAAATCATACTCTGTATAAAATTTTGTATCTTAATTCATACCCTGTATATAACAAGTGTCTTAGTTCATACTCTGTATAAAATAAGAATTTCAATTCATACTCTATATATAGTAAGCATCTCTGCATGAGTAAATGTGCATATATGTATAGAAGAACATCCTTGGATGGATAAGACTGTAATGTCATGAATTAATCCCGCATGATCCGAATTGTGCGGCTTGAAGGCTAGACCTAGCCATGGTTGGCCTAACTAGACTAAATCAACTATGTTTGTATCTGTAACTATGTCTATAACTATGAGTATGACTTGCCTACAAAACTGGTCCAGACTTCAGGGGTAACTCTACACTTCAATGGCAGAATCGACTATGCCACCAACACCCTATCTAAGAAGTGTGGCTGCACTGGCAACTATGGGGCTATAGTACCGTGCCTAGTTATGGTCCATCAGGGTTCTTAAATCATATAATGCGATTTCCAAACTATATATATATATATATCATAATATCATTAACCCATTTATATTAAAACTATCATACTATATATCTATGTAAACTCACTGTAACTCTTTATAAAAATACGATACTATAGTTCCATAAGGAACGCTGTATCTCTGTATAAAATATATGTGTTGTAGTTCCAATTAGGGAACGTTGTAGTTCCATAAGTAACGTTGTAGTTCCACTTAAGAAACGCCGTATCTCTGTAAAAATATCTGTATTGTAGTTCCTTAAGGAACGCTATAGTTTTATATAGAATACTATATTACTGTATAAAATATCTATATGAAACTCTGTACTGTAGTTCTATATTGAACACTATATCTTTGTATAAAATTTGTATAAAACTCTATTTAAACTTGGTTACACTGTAGCTTTATAAAAAGCACTATGATACTAGGGTACTATAAAAAAATCCTATCTCTGTCTATATACATATATATATATATATATATATATATATATATTTTCCATAAACAGATAAAGTTATTTATGCATAATATTCAACTCATGCCACACATTTTCTATGATAATTTACACTTTAATATAATGTTGAAAATATTGATATAATTATCTCTAGGGTTTTACTCAACCCAACTCAACTTACACAAAATGTATATCATTTCAAAACTCCCATTTCATATGTTTGTATACCCAAGAAAACTCATATATCATTTCTGAAATCACAAACTATAATTTAAGCATTTAACTTTGTAAAAATGTCTGACATAATTTGTAGTGACCCAGAGAAATTATGGTATTTAAATATTAAAGAGAGAGGGAAATGGAATTAATATAAGAAGGCGGCGCGGCATATTGGACTCGTCGACGAGGGTGTAATTCGTCGACAAGAAGATACCGAGAGCGGGTTTGGACGATTCTAAATTTCATTGACGAGGAATGAATTCATCGACGAATTGTCTTCATGACCTCGTCGACGAGATGACATGGCTTGTCGACGAAGGTCATTGTATAAATAGGTCAAATCTTCATTTTTTACTGAAATTTCACGTACAACCTCTCTCTCTCCCTCCCTTTTTGGTTCCTACACCTTCTCTCTAGTTTTATGGGTTCATTCTTTGCCGTATCAACAATCCGAAGACACCACGACAATCCTGGGAAAGTTCTCTGCATATTTGCTGGAGTGGATCATTGGTGGGGCTAGTTCGGAATTCATCCCAGATCCAGGGTAAGGCTTTCTACTCAGTATTTGGTTTCTTAACAGTTGTAAAAAGCGTAGTATGCGTAGAAATACTGAAGTTTAGTTATGGGAAATATCATTTTCAGGGTATTAACCAAGGAACCCAGCAGGTGTTGAGTTGATTGTTTTAGGGGCTTTCTTAGGAATATGGTAAGGGGATAAACTAAGCTAGTTATTTTATGAAAATGTATGTATGTTATTACAACATCTGATTTCAGGAAAATAAATATACTTATATATGCTTTATGTTTGGGAAATACTGCTGTTAAAGATGATATGTTTAAATATGTATGAAACCTATTTCGTGTGGCATGAGTAGAATTTATAATGAAATACTATTTTCTAAGAATATGATAAAGATATGGATTTTTATAATAAAAAATCGGCGTACGGGCTGAGAATTTTATATATGTTTTGTCGGCGTATGAGCCGAGCTGTGGATATGTTTTGTCGGCGTCGAGCCGTGCTATGGATATGTTTTACCGGCGTATGGGCCGAGTTATGTATATGATTTTTCGGCGTACGTGCCAAGCTATGGATATGTTTTGCTGGCGTACGGGCCAAGCTATGGTAAAATGTGAAATACCGGCGTACAGGATGATGATTTTCATGATATACGTATATATGAAAAATGATGTGATGATATTGATTTGACAATTAATAGTATGAAATATCTATGTATCACAGTTTAATTATATGATATATGTTATCAGAACTTGGTTGACTTGGTTTAGGTTAGCACTTGCACGGTATCGTTGCTATGTGTTCATGATCATCACGATATTGTGTTAACGCTGCTATACGGAGTAGCGTGAGGACGGATAGTCGATGTGGTTTTAAGAAGTGTGAGCACCCTTGGTGTACGGATCAGGTCTGGCAGGCCCATCGGACTTACAGACTGTACTATTGACTTGGCAGTGGTCGGCCAACCATTGTCAGGTCCCGCCTTCGGGCCACACAACCCAGTTATGTGTGGGTAATACATGACAACAACTAGCTAACCTACCATGGTTGTTTTTGTATTATTATTATATGAGATGAATTATGTTATGAAAACCCATTATGTTCTGCCTTGTTATGACTATACATGTTTTTCCTAGAAATGATACAGACATATTTACTTGATATGCTTATATATGCTTTTATGTATAACACGGATGAACTCATGTTGCCACACACTAGTATTAGTTTATTTCCCTTACTGAGAGGTGTCTCACCCTGAATTATATAAACATTTCAGGAGCCCCTGATAGGAGAGCGGATAAAGCTCTGTTGGGATAGATTCAGCTAACTTGCCCTTTTTGAAGGGTAAGTATTTTGTTAGGGTCAGATGGTTTTGGTGAGAAGTGGCTCTGGAATTCTTTTTGGGATGCGTATATAAACACAATGGATGTAGTAACTCTGGTACTAATATGAATGGTGATATGTTTATGATATTAAGTTTTTATGTTTCTTATTGCTTACACTTCCGTATTGTGTTTCTAGTATGTCCCTGGTACCCATGGGTTCAGGTTGATTATGACCTATTGGATTTGATATGTTGATATTGGATTTTATTATTTAAAAGGAAAAAAATATGTGAAAATTAAGTAGGTCGTTACATAACCTATTCCCCTTACCTACTTACTAAGAATATGCCCGCGAGGATCCTAACATGATGCTTGCGGCGTTCGTACAAAACCCTGTATTCATAAACCCTAACTTAATCAGCTCAACCCCTGAATAATAATCATATTCACATTTCCTAGGCTGACACACTCTCAATAACTGATTAAACTTTAGAGATAACTAACTGATATAATTTCATTATCCTTACCCCAGTTTTGGAGTGGTGCTTAGAATGCCTAAATCAAAAATTTGCTCCGATTAACCTGTAGAGAATCGCCCCTAGAACCTTGTGGTGGTGTCTGATCATCGAATCGGGCTGTAATCGGAGAGAAATTGAAGAGAGAAGGGAGAGAGTTCTCGCAGGTTTTAGGGAGAGAGAGAGAGAGAGAGAGAGAGAGAGAGAGAGAGAGAGAGGTTTAAATTTTATTTAAATCAAAACAAGACTACATGTAACGACTCAAAAAAAAAAATAAAAAAAATTATTATTATTAATCAAATTAATTAAGTTAAGAAATTTGAGGATTTTGGATATATATATACATATATATAAAAGTATATATGTAAGTATATATATATATATATATATATATATAAGTATATATATATAAGTATAAATAAAAGTGTTAAGTAAAGGAAAGAAAAAAAAGAAAAAAAGAAAGAAAACTTAGTGGCTAAGTCTTCTGAGCAAACAGAGAAGGAAAGAAAGAAAAAAAAAAAAAGGATTCACGCTGCGCAGGAAAGGGAAAGAAAGAAAGAGAAAAAAAATAAAAAATCTGTCAGCTTACGTTCTCCACTCCTTCTTTTTCTACAATTTCACGGCGGATTCTCGCCTAATTGAAAATCCGAGAAAACCACCGAACTCCATTTTTCGCTACCGATATATCTACCGAAGTGGATTTGTTGTAGGAGTAACGTGGACATATCTCCTAGGATAAGCCAAATTCTATTTTTTGTCTCAATTTTTCTTAAATTTTAAGTCAAATGGGTGATCAGACACCACCACGAGAATCTAGGGATGATTCTTTACAAATCTAGCGGAGTAGATTTCTCGTGGGGTCGTTGTAGGAATAACCCCAAAACTAGGATAAATGAGTTATTTAGAAATTAATTGTTATTTAATTATTATAAATTAGGAAATGTTAAAATAATATTTTATTGGGGTTGATTTGATTGAATCAGGGTTCAGTGAGCGCTGTGGGTATAATTTTGAGAACCCTACAGGCGTGATTCAGGAAATCAAGTAAGGGGGAATAAAATTATATCAGTATTTTTTTTAAGGTAAACCAGTTATTTACAAGCTTATGAAATTTATTGTTTATCTATATGATTTTTAGAACCGTCTAAGTACTGGAAAATGATGATTTTGTTTAAGATTTATATTTGAGATAATTGCATATGATATTAAATTTGTGTGAAATGGGAGTAATTTTTCCTAATAAATTGAATATGAATTACTGTGGTATTTGGATTTGCATGTGGGGGTGTTTGGAATGATTATGACATGATGAATGGATTGTTATGTTTGACTCCTGTGTGGAAATGTATTGATCTGTTGGGATACTATGTGAGAAATGAATTGATCTGTTGGATTCCTATGTGGAAATGCATTGATGCGTCTGTGTGAATTAATTGGTGTGGTTATTCGTATGCATCTCAATATAACGTTGGCATGAGGAGGTTGTTATATTGCCTAGATGTAAATCATGATATGACGTTGGCAAGTTGAGGAGCTTGTCATATTGTCATTAATATGGGGTAGGACATTGGCAGGTCGAGGAGTTTGTTCTACTAATGTATGACGGGTTGGTCATGAGGATTATATACTAGTGAATAGTGGTGCCTGTGTAGGCCACGTGTTGCACAAGCTGGAGTGGTACCTGTGTGGGTCACGTTATATCCTGTGTGGATAATGACGCCTCTGTGGGTCATGTTATGTACCCTGTGTGGGTAGTGGTGCCTATGTGGGCCACGTTATATCCTGTGTGGATAATGGCGCCTGTGTGGGGCATGTTATGTACCCTGTGTGGGTCACGTGTAGATAAGAAGTGCATAAGTGATTGTGTGGGCCACGTATTGATATGTACGCAGTTGCTTTGTGTGGGCCACATACTGAGGACATTAGAAGATGAAGTATGAGATGCATGATTCCTGTGTGGATATGTTGTGCGTATGTGAATTTAATTATAGCATAAAAATAATGGTATAACATATTGTGAATGCATGTGTGTGCATGCGGTGAGGTAAACATATCACCGGGGGCTTGTTGAGAAAGGCGAGTGCTCTGCTAGGTAGTTTATTGGTATCAGTGCAAAGAGAAGCTACTTGTATGGGCGAGTAGACATCCCGATCCTCGGAAACCTTCGCCTTTAAATAATAAAGATGTGTGTACTGGCGGCGAGATAATACTTTACCTAAGGGCTTACTGAGAAAGGTGAGGGCTATGGTAGGTAGTTTTTAGTACTAGAGCATAAGGAATCTTCCCTATCCTTGGGGACTTTCACCTGCATAAAAATTATGTACTTGTGCATATTGGATGTGTGTATGATATTAGATGTCGAGGATGTTATTAATGGTACATTTTTTCAGTTGTTGTTGATATTATATGAGAAGCAGTTTATTTTGATATATAAATATTAAAACTCATTTGTTGCACACTATTATAATTTATTCCACCTTTACTGAGAAGTGTCTTACCCTAGTGGATTAACAAATTTTCAAGGTCTTCTGGAGACTCGGTTTGAAGGCCTAGGCTAGGACTATTTTTGCTGGTTTCTTTTTGGGGTATTGTGAGATACTGATATATGTATGAATATATTTGTAATGGGTTATGTTTTAAATGCTGGATATGGATATGGATATCTAGATGTTGTAATGTTCGTTTTTGGGTTGTTATATAGAACTCTGGTATTTACTTGAGGATATTTATTTATATTTCGTTGCGTGCATGATAATAATGGTATAAGATACAGGTGATTTGAACACGTGGCACTTGGGCCCCACTTGGCGGGTTTCAGGGCGTCACACTGCAGGATCTCTTTATTAAGCACTGCTAGACGAAATCATCGACGATTTCCCAAACCGTCAACAGTTTGGATTTTTAACCCTTCATTTTTTCACCGTTTTACCGTTACTAGGCTACGGTTACACATAACCGTCGACGATTTTCTAGCCTCCCACCAAACCGTTGACAGTTTGGTCTACACCAAACCTTTTTCCCCTATTTTCTTTGCTTTTCTTATTATTTATATTTTATGGGTCTCTACCGTCCGGTCAACTAGCCTTAGGGGATTTTCATATTTCACGAGGTTCATTCGACTAGGCACATGATCCAGTCGACTAAATCATTAGCTGTTTGAAGTTTGGTCAACTGGGCTTTAAGGTCTGATCGACTGGGCCTTTACAAAAGTTGTACTCTGGCCAT
This sequence comes from Malania oleifera, assembly GCF_029873635.1. NCBI lineage: Eukaryota > Viridiplantae > Streptophyta > Magnoliopsida > Santalales > Ximeniaceae > Malania > Malania oleifera. The sequence goes on along the minus strand of NC_080417.1, from coordinate 151,148,858 downwards.
ATGATATGGTCAATCGACTATGCCTAAGAGGCTGGTCGACTAGGCACATTGAAAAAATGAGTTTTAGCCCTCTTTTGACCTAAAAAACACTTCAACCCTTTTTGTATGAGTTTAGAATTTTAAGAAAAAGGTGTTTCATGAAAAGATTGATTCCCTAAGGTCTTTCTATGATCTATATTGAGAATTAAGCCAAATCATGCAAGATATGCATTTACAATACAAACTAAATGCAATACAATTGAAAAAATAAAGTCTTCACTCCTTGCTCTTCAATTTGCCATGCAGTAGGTCATGTGATGTGTTCTTTAAGTGCCTTATGACTTCCATTTTATCTTGACTATTTGTGCCTTCTAAAAGATTATTCTATTCATAAACTAAATGCACAAATGAGATACTTAGGTTTTGTCATTATCAAAATGGGATATGACTCATAAAGTCAACAATATCTCGAATTATTATCTTCATAGCAAGTGCTTAAATGATGTCTTGCTTTTTGAATGAGTATGAGTCTCTTTTCTTGCTCTAAATTTTGCCTTGGCTATCCTTGCGAACTTTTGACTAAGTCAACTTCATTTCTCTTTTCCTTTTTCAAAGTTTTTCCTTCTAGTTTTTTTCAGTACCATGACTAGGTTTTTGGTGACCTCAGAGTGAGCTTTTAGATATAGAAGAAATGTAGGCTTAGGTAAGTTTAAATGTAGGCTTCATTTCTCTTTTGTTGCTCATATCCTATAATCATGGTACAATCAAAACTTATTATCCACTAAAGCTTTTATCATGAATTTTTATTTTTTTCACTCTTTATTAACATAATTACCCCAATGTGGCAGCAATATTTTCCAAGGGTTTGAAAGAAAATGTATGCATAAACTCAAATTGGGACTTTAAGGGATATTTGTAAATTGTATGGATAGTAGGATGGAGGTAGTTCTTCATCCCAAAAATGAATTGTTCATCTTCCAAAATCATTATCTCAATTGTGCCAAAGGAGATGTAATGAGAAAAGGCGAGAGATGTAATGATAGTGGAAATGTGACTTTCATGTAGGATGTATATCATTTATTAATATCCACATTTAGCACATTAACAGAAAATGAGTTTCTTCAAGAGGGAATTTCATTCATTCAAAGTGGTAAATAAAAAGAAAAAGAAAGGAATGCCAATCATGGTTCATGCATTGATGAACATAGATAAAACAAAGTTAGATTGAAATCGGAGACTAATCCAAGCACTCCTTTAAGCTAGATGTTGAGGTGGTGTATTTTTTAAGACATTTGGTTTGTCCTTAGTTGGGGTGTTGTTAAGAACAAGTAGTCCTACAATCTTGATGCACTGCACCCTATTCTTTAGATGCCAAAATTTCTCCATATATAACTTAGAAATTCCCATATGAAAAAAGCATTGTTACTTGGAATTATACCACTCTAGAGCAAGATTGATGAGCTTGGGTAGCACATTAGGACCTACAAGTTTTATTTCCAAAAATTTAGGGTATGCTTTTGTATAGGACAATGGAATAAGCTTAATAACCAAGTGATCATGCCTCTCGTTTTGCTCTTGATTATTTGGAATGGGATTATAATTTAAAGGGATGACTAGCATACTTGCCTGCTTTGCTAGAAGCACAACCAACTCTTGGTCCATCACAAAGCATTGCAACTATTGGTAAAAGCACTGAGCTGATCGACCATGAGGAGATCCTTGAGGCATTGCTTGGACAACTTCATTTATTTATTTATTTTTGTATTTTTCTAAAAAGAACCTTGAACCTTCTAATAGTCGTCCCCTTCGCATGGCATCCTCTACTTGTCTTGTCTCTTGCCTAATCAAATTTATCAAAGTTTTGGCTTTTCTAAATCTTATTTTCCTTTTTCCTCTCTCTCTCTCTCTCTCTCCTCGGCCCTGGGGCTCCCTAGGCATAGAAGTTGCAATTGGTTCATGTTAGGCCTCGAGTTGAATCATTTGCAGCCCCGATTGAGTTGGTTTTTTTTTTAAGTTAAAAGATGGTGACAAGAAAAGCAAATTTCCCCTACCTCACACACAAATTTATTGATGGCAAAAAGTGAACCCAATATCAATGATTGTAACAACCACTTGCAGCCATGAAAAATAAAGAGATTGAGAGTTCTCCAAAGCTCAAGTCAATATTGATTATAGTGATGTATATATTTATATAATTATAGTCATCTTATAAAATTTTTTACCCTATGTTTGGAGAGATCATGAATTTGAAGTTATGTTCAATTTAAATAAAATGTAATATAAAATTGTATTGAAAATTTTCCAAATCTACCTAAATCCAAATCAAATATCCAAAATCTATGCTCCTAAATGCAACTTTAGACTTTGTCAGACCACATGTGCCTTATGTCGTTTTTACATGTTTCCTTTATTGAGTTAAATGCCCTAAACTAATGTCATGTAGCTTGACATTATAAGGGGTTATAGATCCATAATATCCAACATTGATGGGAAGATTAAACTCATAATGCCCACTACTAATGACATTCATAGGCTTGAAGGATGCCCTTTCAAATTCCTCCCCAAGCCATATGACAAGGATTTATTTTACCCTTGTCAAGTACTCATTTGATTTCATGGGTTTATATTTTATAATAAATGAATATTTTTAAAATAAAAAATAGAGCAGGTAAATTGAAATATTTCATAATTATGGAAGGGAAAAAAAATTGATGGTAATGTCTTAAACAGAGGAGCGTATCTTAACTTTTAGCCACTTGATATTTGTATGTGAGTATGATTATCACACCCAAATATATAAGTTTTTGCTATTATGCTTTTAGGTTTATTTACAAAATTAAATACTAAGTTGAGAAGTTAAAATATTAGTTATTTTTTTAACACTTTAAGACTATATAAGAAAGTTAAAAAACAAAAACTAAAAAAGAAGGAAGTGTTTATTACCCTCGGCTTCCCCATATTTTTCTCCGTTTCTTCCACAACAAGCAATTTAAACAAGTAATTTAAAGCCAAACAAGCCTAATACCCTATATATGTGGTACTATCTCTCCTCCACTAAAGTTGTACCATATTAGTAATAATTCACAAGTTTATGTCTAAGAATTTGTTCTCCCTCTCTCTCTCTCTCTAAATCAACCAAGTTTGACAAAAATGGAAAAATAGCTTCTCTATGGATATAAATGTTATATAAAAAAAGATTCATAGGTCGGCTAACCCATTAACTTTTTGTTTCCTTTGTGGCTCGGTTGTTCTTTACTTTGTTTTAAAGTTATTGACTTTATTTAATGTGATTTTGTTTTGTTTTTAATTGCTTGCAAAGAAATAAAACACATAAATCGATATTTATATAACCTAAACATTTTTTCTCATGTATAAGAGAGATCACATAAAAAAAGAAAATTAAAAGTTACGATCAAATTAAGTAGATTAAATTAATTATAAAACTTCAAACTACTAATGCATAAGTAGTTTAACAAAATAATTTAATTATAAAAATAAAAAATGTCCTTGAAACTCCCATGGATTTCTTTCTTTCATAAAAAAAAAAAAAAAAAAAGTTCCAAAATAATAAATCCAATCTCAGGAGCTTTCATTTACTCCATGTGTTTAGAGAGTGAAAATTGAAACTTGAATTTAAATTTCTAGAAATTTAGATGAGTTGCAAAATTGTACTATGCCTTGTTTGATTCATAAAAATTTCAATTCATAACTTAGTTTATCACACCTGACTTGAAAATAGATTGGCAATCCAGTGCTAGTCCATAGGCTTAACATGGAGCCGACAGCAGGCTAACAATACTTACCGAATGGGTCCCTAATATTTTTGCCGGGCAATCAAAATGGGTCCCTCGGACAGTACGCTCTTGGCTGTCCACGAGCCGCAGGCAAAATGGGTGAGTTCCTTATTTTGCTTCCGCCTTTGCCCGTCCACGAAGAAAAATTGATCCTCTCTGTCTTTGTCTCTCTCTCTCTCACCATCGGCTTTACTGCAATTGAACGTCTGACGAACAGTCAAACCCCTTCAATACAGCATAAATCTCTGATTTTCTAATTGGTATGAACTTCTGGGTCCTCTCTATTCGTCGTTTTCTCACATGGATATCGATTATTTCATCTCTTGTTCGTGAACAGCCACAGCACAATACGTATTCTCTCTTACATTCTTCTTATCTTATTATGTTTATACTTCGGCAGGGCAGAGTGGGAGAGATTGGAGATTCATGCAAGATAAGCCTCCTGCTTATGTGGTTAGAGGGTTGTTATTCATTTGTGTACACAAGTCTTTCTGGATTTTGTTTTTGTATTTTTAGTAAGTTTTTTCTTTAAAGATTCTCGCCTGGTTTTTGTCACGTCGGGGAATTTTGGGGAAGATATTTTGGAGTGTCACTCGCTGAAGCGCGGTGAAGATGTCGAGTTTTGTTGGTGTTCTTGTTTCTGATCAATGGCTTCAAAGCCAGTTCACTCAGGTTGAACTTCGGAGTCTCAAATCCAAAGTAAATGTTCTCACCCGATTTATGGATTCTTGCTGAATTCTGCAATTAAACTTGATTTAGGAGTTCTTTGAAAGCTTTAATGGCTGTGGATTGAATAGTGAATTGGGTTCTTTTCGTGTTTTAGTTTGTTGCAATAAAGAATCAAAAAGGTAAAGTTACTGTCAGAGACTTGCCACCTTTAATGGCCAAACTGAAAGCTTTGCGGGAGATGTTTCCTGAGGAGGAGATTGGTAATATCTTGGAAGAGATGGGTTTCCATATGAATGATGAAATTGATTTTGAAGCCTTCCTCAAGGTGAGACATTGTGTGGGGCTTCCTTTGCGTTCTTCGAAGTTTTCTTCTTTGTCCATTAGATGAGCAAAATAGCCTGGCATTTCAAGGAAGATTTAAAGTTGTAATTGGAATATTTTTATTCACTTATAGTGGAGCTAGATTTATGAAGATTACATATTGATCAACTGCTTAATAATTGAATTTGGAATTATTAGGCTTTGGATTTGCTTTCTTTAGAGTCAACATTTTATTAATTGCATATATGGACAGGCATTTTTGAACTTCCAATCTCGAGCTACTGCAAAATTGGGTTGCTCGGGAAGTTCTTCTTCATTCCTTAAGGCAACCACAACAACTCTTCTTCATACTATTAGTGAATCAGAGAAGGAATCTTATGTTGCTCACATCAATAGCTATCTTGGGGATGACCCATTTTTAAAGAAATATCTTCCTTTAGATCCAGCGACAAATGATATATTTGACCTTGCAAAAGATGGAGTTCTCTTATGGTATTTAAGCTCGGTTTGCTTGTATATTGCTCTTCTTTGTTATGCTGACGTGGGCTGATTTTTTGTGCTTTTGGTGTTTTTCATCACTTGATGCAGTAAGCTTATCAATGTTGCTGTGCCGGGGACAATAGATGAACGAGCTATTAACACAAAACGGGTCCTCAACCCATGGGAGAGGAATGAGAACCATACCCTTTGTCTCAACTCTGCCAAGGCTATTGGCTGCACAGTGGTTAACATTGGCACGCAAGACTTGGTTGAAGGAAGAGTAAGTTTGGCGAGTTCAACTGTGCATATGAATATGTTGATATGTTCTCGTGTTCTGATTTATTGGTTTAACCTGTTTATTTTGCAGCCCCATTTGATACTTGGGTTGATTTCTCAAATTATAAAGGTCAGCATCTGAAATTTATACTTGCTAACAATTTTGAATGTATCTTTTATGCTTAATTATCCCAAATGTGATGCAAAGGGGAATTTGACCTTCATATCCACAGTGACATGGAACTTCTGGTTATGGAAATTGATTATTTATGCCTTTTTCTTCCTTTCTTGAAAAACTTTTTAATGTAAACTTATTGTCGGAACTTCAGATCCAACTGTTAGCAGATCTTAACCTCAAGAAGACGCCACAGCTTGTGGAATTAGTGGATGATAGCAAGGTGAAATAATTGACAACCATAATTTAGATATTTCAAGAAAGCTAAGATTGGGAGAAGTTTTATATTTTTTGTCTGACAAAAAGAAGGTAATGCACTTCATAACACATTGTTGAATTTGGCAGGATGTTGAGGAGCTTATGGGCTTAGCCCCTGAGAAGGTCTTATTGAAATGGATGAATTTCCATCTCCAGAAAGCAGGCTACAAGAAACCTGTTACAAATTTTTCTTCGGATGTAAAGGTATACAGCAAGTGTTACTGGCTTGCATGTTATAAATTGTTGAGGAATATTAAGATTTTTATGTGGTTTTTTTATCTGCTCTTTTTATTAACTAGTTTCTTTTGTTTAATTTTTTTTCTGCTTTAGTGCTCTTTTTTTTTTTTGGTTTTTGGGCTGGGGTGTGGGGGGGGGGGGTGTTAAAAATTTTGCTAGAACAAGCACCGAGGAAGTTGAAATATTTTGGTCACTCATCCATAGAGGAAGTATCCCTTGAAAAATATTCTTATTGCTGCAGAATCTTACTCAACCCTTTTTCTACCATGACTCTTTTCGCTATCAAGGTCAGATAGTGGAATAACTATAATCATGGCCTAATGAAGCATGGACACGGACACGGACATAGGTGTCTGACATTGTGTTGGACACGTCAACACATCAAATCTTAAAAAATTCAAGACGCTAAACAAGGACATGGCTAAAAAATATGTACATTTTGTACAGGGCATGTTAATAACACATTTTAATCCAAATATGGTCCTCAAAAACTTAAGCAGCATTAATTTGCATTGGTAAAATTTGGTCCATGTGATTTTTAGGCTCTTCATTGATTGATTCAAGATTTTTCCGGTTATGTGATTGATGCAAGTTACAAGTTTGCTTAATATAGACAATATATTTCTTTTAAAAACGTATTCAACACCGGTGCTTCCACCTTGTTGAATTGTTGGTGCTCAAGATATTGGGGCTGTTTAGTTTTCATTTCATGATGTTACGTTGATTCATTTGCATGACATGTTTATCATCGGCAAATATTGGATACTGTCATTTCCCCTTTGTTGAAGTGTTGGTGCTTGATAGATCATAGCTGCCTAGTTGTTCTTTCTTGATGTTACATTAAGCTCCTGTTGTATTTTAAAATCCATTTTGTCTGTATTTCGTAATGATGTTGTCTGCTTACTGTGTAGGATGGAGAGGCTTATGCTTACTTGCTTAATGTTCTTGCGCCAGAACACTGCAGTCCATCTACATTGGATACCAAAGATGCTGCTGAAAGGGCTAAACTTGTACTTGAGCATGCAGAGAGAATGAATTGCAAAAGATATTTAACTCCGAAAGATATTGTTGAAGGCTCAACAAATTTGAATCTTGGATTTGTCGCGCAGATATTCCATCATAGGTAGAAAATGAGCCTCTTCATTTATTTTCTCTGTCATTGTTTAGCAATAGTCGTTAACTTTATAACATCTGGCACAATACCAGAATGGGCTGGATAGCTCCTTCCTTTTTTGGAATTAGCTTGTATATTCCCTGGTCATTTCACTTTAACAAAAACATACTTACGTATGTAAATATGTATACACATGCTATTTATTAAAAGAACACCAGGCAGTTTTAAATCTGTACTTTGGTCCTAGTATTTTGAAAATATCCTTCAATATTCACAGAATCATCATAATTAAATATTAGAAAGAAGGGTATATGAGTAATTTTAAAAATAAATATTTTAAGTACAAATATAAGTGTTTGAAACTGCCTATTAATATTTGTAACTGCTTAAAACTATTTTTATTTGCAAAAAAATAAATTTTTTTTAGATTTTAAGATTAAATAATACATGATACATGCATGGGCATAGCATGTGCTCAAGTGCCAGTATATAGTTTGTGCAGGTTTTGTGTAGCAGCTGATTCTTACTTCTTTAGTGTCCAGCGCTGCATGATTGACATGATCATGCTATCTTTCTTCTTCCTATGCCCCTAAACATTTTTTCAATTGTCCTGTGCATGCATGTGTGTTCTTTTATGTGATTCTTCTTATAGTTTAGGCTGTGTCGCCACATCAAATCTGTAAATCTTCTGTTCATGCCTCATGGCACTTTTGGTCTATTTTTCTTATTGAGAGAAGGATTTTGCCTTCAGGAATGGCTTATCTACAGACAGCAAAAAAATTTCCTTTGCTGAGATGATGACAGATGATGTGCTGATATCTAGAGAAGAAAGATGCTTCCGACTGTGGATCAACAGCCTTGGAATTGCCACTTATGTCAATAATTTGTTTGAGGATGTAAGAAATGGGTGAGTGTTCTTCAATTGTCCTTTTTAGAAACTTATGCTTAAATCCCTAGTTTTCAGTGAACATAAAAAGAATAAATGATATCATCACTTTTCCGATGAAAAGAAATTCTTTTTTGTTTTTTGTTTTTTTGTTTTTTGAAGTTTTGGTTTCATTCTGTGTTGTTCTGTCATTAGATGCTTAATTTCAATTTTTTTTAATAACACAAATGGCTATTTCCTATTGTCAATTTTTTTTCTTTGAAAATTTCCCATTAAAATCATGATTTTTTGTTTATTATTTTTACTGCCATTATTTCTCAATATGTTCCTTATTAAATCCCAAAGTACGGAAATAATTCTTGAAGTGGGGAATGGAATAAATACTGGATCTTGATAGCACTGACAAGATGACACAGCCTTTTAAAGTGGTTTAATGTCTTATGTGTATTCTCATTTATGCAGATGGATACTTTTGGAAGTGCTTGATAAGGTTTTTCCAGGTTCAGTTAACTGGAAGCTGGCATCGAGGCCTCCCATTAAGATGCCATTTAGAAAAGTGGAGAATTGCAATCAAGTTATAAAGATTGGAAAGCAATTGAAATTTTCCCTAGTAAATGTGGCTGGAAATGATATTGTGCAAGGAAATAAGAAGCTCATACTAGGTACTTCACTCGATCTCAGGTTTTCTTTGTTACTGGAAGCTGGGACTTTTTATAGCCTTATTTTGCTAGCTTTTTTCTTTTTATAATCCATATTGGAAGTAATATTGGCCCCTTAATGGCATGATAATGGAACTGGGCAGGCAAAACCAGGATTTCTGATTAAGTGGGACAAAACAATAATAAATGCACTTTTTTTAAACTAAGGATGATATAGTTATATAGTTAACAATTTAATATAGATCATATGGATGGGAGGGAAGCATAACAATATTTGAGGTAGTTTATTATTGTCAACGGAACATCAAACAACAAAGCAAAAGATTTCTTTCCTTACTTCAGCCCATATTTATTTCCTTATGTTTCAATTCATTATTTTGTACAGTTAGCATATATTTAGTTTACATGTATAGGGCTTGACAAATTATAGTTTTCTTGTATAGGGCTAGTATCATGCTAGACCTTATTTACTTTCCATGTATAGCATTCTTGTAAAGTCTATATATAATATACAGAATTCAAGGCCAATTCATTTGGCCATTCACAAAATATTTGACATGGTATCAGAGCCAGTCGACTGTTAGGTTTTTTTTTCCCTTCGATTTTTTGTCTTCTCCGTTTCGTGGCTGTTGTGGTTTGTTTTCTCTTCTGAAATTTTTCTCTGTTCTTTCGGTACTTCTGTGCATGCGTGGCTGTCAGCACAGCAGGTTTTCGGGTTGCTATTTATTCCTCCAGTTTATGTCTTTGTGATTCTCGGTAAGCAGGCAACAATTTTATGTTGCTGTTTGTGACTTTCGACAAGCAGGCACAGCAGGTTTCTGGCTTGCCACTTATTTCTCCAGTTCCTGTTGCTGCTTGTGACTTTCGGCAAGTAGACACAGCAGGTTTCTAGTTTGCCACTTATTTCTCCAGTTTCTGTTGCTGTTTGTGACTCTCGGCAAGCAGGCAACAACTTTCTGTTGCTGTTTCTGGCACTTATCTTCTTGGCACAGCAGGTTTTTGGTTCAAGATTTAATTTTTAGTGCAGTTTTTTGGTTCAAAATTTAATTTTTTTAGTGCAGGGAGGTTGTTCTTGGTTTTTTCTTTGTACCCGCGTTGTTTATTTTGGGCTTCTAGATTTTTTGGTGGTCTGTTTCTTTCGGCACAATCTGTCTTTTTTGGGCTTCTCGATTTTCTCCATGATTTAGCATGGACTCCGCACCTGTGTGCGCCAAGTTTACAGGCAACAATTATTTACGTGGGCTTTTCAATTTGAACTTTTCCTGAAGGGAAAAGGTCTTTGGGGTCATATTGATGGCACAAATTGCGCACCCAATCCTGATAAATCCTAGGAGTCCACGGCTTGTCCTTCATGGGCAGTGCTTGATGCTTGGATATCTCTTGGCTTCTTAGAGTCCAAGGAGTCCGCACTGCTCAATCTATGTAGACTTATTTAAAAACAGTATATCATCAACATAACGGCGCTCATCTTTTTCAATTAGAGCATGCACAATTGCCATGTTTCAACATGACAATTGTTCCATCCAAGACTATTATTTGGGGTTTCTGACTCTTTGGAATGAATATTCTGATCGGGTTATCGCGGATGTTCATGTGGCTTCTCTTCCCATTATTCAACGTCTTCACGAGACTAGTCGTCGTGATTAGTTTCTTTTGAAACTCCGCCCCGAGTATGAATATGTTTGCACGTCTTTGCTAAATCGCTTTCTTGTTCCTTCTCTGGATGTTTGTTTTGGTGAGTTACTTCATGAAGAACAATGGCTTAGCACTTAAGTTACTTTGGCACAATCTCATGGTAGTTTTGGGTCTGTCCCTGTAGCTTATGCTGCTCAATGACAAGGACCGCTTGCGCATTCTAGTACTTTGCAGTGTTTTTGCTGCAAAAAATTTGGACATATCACTTCTAATTGTTCCAAGAAATTCTACTCTTATTGCAAGAAGAAGGGTCACATTATCAAAGAATGTCGTATCTGCCCTCAAAATCGTCAAGCCCAGGCATTCCAAACTTCTGTTAGTGTACCCCCCATAGTGACTTTTGCGGCCCCTCGCTCTTCTTCAGGTGACTTCTCTATTCCTGCACCTCCTCCAGCGAATTACTGCACACTCGAAATGGTGCAACAGATGCTAATTTCGGCATTATCAACAATGGGGCTCCAAGGTAACAATTCTACTAATCTTTGGTATATGGACTCGGGTGCCTCAAATCACACGACAAATAATCCCACTACCTTGTGTCATGTTCAGCCTTACGCTATTCAATCTGCTATTTTGATTGCTAATGACAGTTCTTTGCCAATAGCTGCTGTCGGAGATGCCTCTTCTAAGTTCTCTAATGTGTTTCTTGCTCCTCAGCTTTCCACGAGTCTTATTTCTATTGGTCAATTAGTTGATAACAATTGTGCTGTCAATTTTTCTAGTAATGGTTGTGTTGTGCAGGACTAGGTAACAAGGGAGCCGATCGCGAAGGGACCTAAAGTGGGGCGCTTGTTTCCACTACTTTTGCCTGTTTCAGCACATTATCCAGTTTCTTCTATTAAGTCTTTTACTTGTAATAATGTTTCAGATCTTAGTATGGTGTGGCATCGTCGTTTAGGCCATCCCAATACTCAGATTTTATCTCATGTATTGAACTCTAGTTTACTTGGTAATAGAGAACGTTCTTCTTTATCTCTTAGTGTGCCTCTTGCAAACTTGGTAAAAGCAAAACTTTTCCCATTCCCTATGCATGCTAGTAGAGCTTCTCAGTGTTTTGAGCTTATCCATAGTGATGTTTGGGGACCTTCCCCGGTTAGTTCATATGAAAAATTTAAATACTACGTGAGTTTCATTGATGATCATAGCAGATTTACTTAGATCTACTTTCTTCGCTCTAAATATGAGGTTTTTCGTACTTTCACTGAGTTTTTAGCGTATGCTGACAATCAATTTTTTGCTTCTATTAAGACATTACGTACAAATTCAGGTGGTGAATATGTGTCTACTGAGTTTTAGGCATTTTTGGCTTCTAAAGGCATCATTCATCAACATTCATGTCCTACTACTCCCCAACAGAATGGAGTAGCCGAACGGAAAAATCGTCATCTCCTAAATGTGGACCGTACTCTTTTGCTGGAATCCTCTGTTCCATCCTTGTTGTGGGTTGAGGCTCAAAAAACTGCTACTTGATTAATCGTTTACCTTCTCAAGTCCTACTCATGGAGTCTCTCTATTTCTGTTTATTTGCTAAGCAACTTAGTTACGATAACCTTCGTACCTTTGGTTGTGTATGTTTTGTTCATTTACCTCCTTATAAGCGACATAAATTATCTGCTCAATCTGTTTAATGTGTATTCTTGGGATATAATGTGTTTCAAAAGGGATTTGTTTGCTATGATCCTACATTATATCGTACGCGCATTTCTAGGAATGTTATTTTCTTTGAAAATCAACTTTTCTTTCCCTCTGTACCTCCTCTCCTAGTGTGATTCTACCCTCCTTTGAGGAGCAGTTCTTAGAGCATCATCCAGTCAGTTTTCATTTTAAACTAGGTATTGTGTATACGTGCCCCCCCCCCCCCCCGGGGGCCGCCCCCAAGTCTCTTCCGGTCCCTCATCCATTATTTGATCCTACCACGCTCTAGATTCAGTCAGTTGCAACACCTCCATAGTCTTTGGTACATTGCTCTTCTCGAGTGTCTATACCCCCAGACAAGTATGGGTTTCCCTCTTCAAGTTTTCGTAACTCTGTTTTAGCTCTTACTGTTGCATTGTCCAATTTAGATATTCCCACTTCCTACTCACACGCTGCCAAGCATGATTGTTGGCGTCAAGCTATGCAGGAAGAAATTGCCACTTTAGAGGCCAATCACGCCTGGGACATTGAGCCTTGTCCTCCCACCATTGTTCCTCCGGGTTGTAAATGGGTTTACTCAGTCAAGGTACAATCTAATGGAAGTCTGGATTGTTACAAAGCTCGCCTTGTTGTGCTTGGGAATAATCAGGAATATGGTGTCAATTATGAAGAGACCTTTGCTCCTATGGCTAAGATGACTACTGTTTGTACGATTCTAGCTATTGCTGCTTCCAGTGAGTAGCCACTACATCAGATGGATGCCAAGAATGCTTTTCTTCATGGGGATCTTAAAGAGTGTATTTATATGAAGCCACCCCTGGGCTTGTTTCCCTCTCTGGCTTCACATGTGTGTAAGCTTCGTCATTCTCTTTATGGTCTCAAACAAGCTCCGAGGCCTGGTTTGATAAATTCCGCACCACTTTATTACAATTTTCATTCAAGCAGAGTAAGTATGACACTTCATTGTTTTTTCGGAAATCAGACATAGGTATTGCTGTTCTTTTGGTTTATGTTGATGATATTGTGATTACTAGTTCCGATTGTGCTTTACTTGCTCAACTCAAGACTCATCTCTTAGAGTCTTTTCATATGAAAAATCGGGGGTCTCTCACATATTTTCTTGGTCTTGAGGTGAATCGTAGTCCTTCAAATATTTCACTCAATCAGCATAAGTATGCTAGTGACTTGGTGGCCACAACTGGCCTTCAGAAGGGTACTTCTATTAATACCCCCATGGAATTAAATGTCAAGCTTCATAAAGAGGAGGGTGATTTACTTGCTGATCCCAGTTTATACCAAAAGTTGGTGGGTAGTCTTGTCTATCTCATCATTACTAGACCAAACATTTCTTTTGCTGTACAACAAGTCAGCTAGTCTCTTCAGACTCCTCGTCATCTTCATTTGGCTGCTGTCCGTAGGATCATACGCTATGTTCAGGACACTTTTGCCCGTGATTTATTCTTCCCTACAGGCAATTCTACTCGCCTTGCTGCTTCTAGCGATGCTGATTGGGCTGGTTGTGCGGATACACGTCGCTCCATCATTGGTTGGTGTGTGTTCTTAGGAGATGCATTGATCTCTTGGAAGAGTAAGAAGCAAGAAAGAGTTTCTAAGTCATTGACGGATTTGAATACCAGGTAATGTTTCTTTCTTGTTCTGAAATTATTTGGCTTTGAGGCTTGCTTGCTGAGCTAGATTTTTCTAAGACCAATCCTACACCTCTACATGCCGATAATACGAGTGCTGTCCAGATCACGGCCAATCCTGTCTATCATGAGCGCGCGAAGCATATTGAAGTCGATTGTCACTCTATCCGTGAAGCATTTGAAGCTCATGTTATCACTCTTCCACACATTTCCACTGAATTACAAATTGCGGATATCTTCATCAAGGCTCTCACTCGTCATTGACATTGCTTCCTAAGTAGCAAATTGATGCTTGTTGATCAACCCACATCAATTTGAGGGGGGCTGTCAACGGAACAGCAAACAACAAAGCAAAAGATTTCTTTCCTTACTTCAGTCCACATTTATTTCCTTATATTTCAATTCATTATTTTGTACAATTAGCATATATTTAGTTTACATGTATAGGGTTTGACAGATTATAGTTTACTTGTATAGGGCTAGCATCATGCTAGACCTTATTTACTTTCCATGTATAGCATTCTTGTAAAGTCTATATATAATATACAAAACTCAAAGCGAATTCATTTGGCCATTCACAAAATATTTGACAATTATGGCTAGGGTGTCAAAGTGTCGAACACAATGAATTATAGCAGACAAATCTTTGATATTTCAAAAATAAAAATCTTTTTATTATGATTTTTTTAAAATTTCAATTTTAAAATTTAATTAAAACAAAAAAGAAAGGGGAAATTGCCCCCCTTATGCTTAACGTAGCTTTGCCCCTGTACCTGGGAAGATATCCTGGTCAAATACTTTTACGATTTAATGTACGAGGTATGCTATTTTTAGTGCAAAAATATGGCAGAGTTATATGATTAACTTCAGTTTAGCGCCATATAAAACTTCGAATAATTTAAAAGTGGGTCAGAACTGTTTCTTTGGCATTAATTTATAGTTCTGGATTTTTCATTAAGATGTTAGTGGAGCCAAGGGTTTTGATTGGCATTGGAAATTGTGGGATACAATTATATGAAGAGGTATTGAAATTATCCATGGTTCCCTGTGAAGTGAATTCCAGATTCTCGAGGGGTCAGGATTAAATATATTATTTGCTTGGTGTGGGTTTTTATAGATATGTTGTGGAGAAATCAATAAATTATTATGAAAAGTTTCAGTCATCAGTGGCATAAATTATCGAGGAAAATTCAACACTCTAAGTGGCCATGGTCCCCTCGCCTTCTTTGGCCTTCCTTTTGCTTTAAATTTATTATTTAAATAATTTTTATGAACTAAGCTGGCACATGTTGATATCTTTTCTCTTTCATGCAGCCAGTCTTAATCCTGCAAAAAGGAATTCTGTTACATTAATCCTTGCATGGTTCATGTTGACTTGCCTAATTGATGGAGGATAGCTGCAAATTGAGTTGAATGTAGAAATGGATTCATGTACTTAGGGTTATGCCTCAGTTGTGGTTGATGTGTTTAAAAAATTTCTACTTCCTCGTTTAGGATGGTGAATTTCAGGACACAACATCTTCGTCATTTACTTTACAATAAAAAGCATACATACTGGGATGGTACTGGAGCTGGGAGTTCTTTTTTTCTTTTTTTTGGGTAAGTGAAGATGCAAAGAACAAATCAAACACAACAAAACAAAGAACTCTAACAAGAACAACCAGAAGCCAAAGAAGCTGAAAAATAGCCAGGGGGGGAGTCCTTAGAAACTTTAGATAAGTCATCATGGAGCGCATGAAGGATCCTGGGAGGAATATGGTCAGCAGGAATTAAACACTCCTCCTTTAAGTGAACAGAGGCATCCCGGGCTGCTATAGTATGAGCAAGACTGTTGGCTTCCCAGTGAATGAACCTGAACTGCCCTGCGAAGCTTCCTAATGTCATTTATAATCTGTCCATATCTCCAATTTGTACTTCTACGAGGCTTTGAAATCTCATCAATGATAATCTTGACATTTCCCTCCAAAGTGACTCTTCAAGGGTCAACATTGTTGAAGGATTGAGTAAAATGGAAGACCTAATCACAACAATAGGTCTCTCCCTCAGTTTATAGTATGTGTCAAGTACATTTCAGTGACCATAACCTTACTAACTCACGCTTACTAGCATAAAACTAGCATACTCTAATAATGCTAAATGGGCAAAAATAACCATTAACACTCCCCCTCAAGCTGGAGCATAATATCATATGCTCCTAATTTCTTCTCTCCCTCTACATTCCAATGACCATTATACCCTTGACTCATGCCCACTAACATAATTCTAGCACACACTAATAATGCTAAATAACCAAACTAACCATTAACAAAGATCTTTTGCTTTTTCAATGGCAAATCTGGCAGTGTAGGCTTCCCTCCCCTGTAGTCTGAGACCATTGCAGGAACAACCTTTACCCAAATGGGCCAAATTTCAATTATCTAGCCAAATTCATTCCTAGTAAGAGATGCAATATACGCCCGAAACGGTTTTGCCCTGGACATCAAAATTCAATTTAATGTCACCTGTTTGAGGAGGGGCCGAATCTTGGCCCACTCTGGAATTACTCCACTATGATGAAAATGGGAACTGATGTTTTTATGTTCTTCAACGAGCCCTGCAGTTCCATAAGGAAGGTGTGGGAATCCTCTTGTTTGTTCTTGAATCCCAAATTAGCTCCAGAAGCAGACCTGTAAATGGTGAGAATTGGCACCATCCAAGTGATTCATTCCTAAAAAAGATTGAGACAAACAGGAGCTCTTTCATTCTTTGCCACCAGGTATCTGCAAAAACATAGTCCATCCTAATTCCCCAGCAACAGACCATGCCAATCTAGCTAACTGGCAGTCAAAAAGGAGATGCATAGTTGATCCTGGTCATGACTGCATGGACTGCAACTGGTATTTTCCATCTGAAGTCTAATAGTTAAGTTCATTTATTACATCAATTGTGGGCATTCGGTTGGTTGAGCCAATTCAATGCAATTTTTCTCATATCCAAAATGTTTTATTACATCTATTGTCTTACCGAGCTAACCGAATGCCATGTAACCAACTGCTGGTCAGATTAATTCTTAGAAGTCGGTTAACTGATTCAGTTCTAGGCAAATGATAAAACATAAAGCCTGAGAAATAGTAGTTAAACAAATCCCTGTTTTCATCCAGGGAGCTAACTCTTTAAAATCTGGAATAAAACCTACAAAAATTGGTCAAGACAAATTAAGATAAAATTTTGGAATAAAACTAGAGTTTTGTACATTATAAAATTTTCTGAATTTTCAAAAATCAGAAGTGAAAATTAGGACTTTGTGTGTGTGTGTGTGTGGGTGTCTGTGAGAGAGAGAGAGAGGGAGGCTTGCTTTTATAGTGATGGCCTTGGTGCCATCTTTGCGTAGTCAATAAGATAGAGAGTTATAGATGAGCAGCTGAACCGGAAGCTTGGCCTTTGTGAAAGAAATGGAGTTAAGAGGCTTCATGAGTCAGAGAGTGGAAGAACTTTGTGAGTCATTTGCAGTTGGACTTTGTTATTTTGGTGGGTTTGGCTATACATTTTCAAAATCACGATCAATACCAATTACTGAAATTTTAAACTAATTTACTGGAGTACAGTATCAAACCTGACCAACTTAATCTAACAACACAGTTAATTTAGCTTTTTTTTTTTCTTGGCTTAGACAGTTAATTCATGTTTAACCAAATTATGCACCCTCACTTACATAATGTTCTCATTCAAAAATATTTACATAATACTTTTACTGAGAATGTGTGATGGTTTCTGTATATGCAAAGTGAGTAGTTTAAATGGGTTGATGAATTCTTGGGCAAGGTAGAAAGATGAAGTGATGAAGAGATGATTAGTTATTCAAGGGAGATATCATGAGGGGAGAGCAGGGAGCTGGTGGGGATAATCGAGGGAAGAATTTCTAGATGGGCTATGGATGTGGGTTTCCATTGGAAATGGATTTTAGCCTAGGGCCAAAGTGGATTTTACCTTAGATGTCAATTCCAGTAGAACTACTTGAGGGCAATGATCTTTACAGATCCTTTTAGGCTTTTGTGCGTTTCTTCTCTATTCCTCCTAATTCTTTTACTCATTATACTATAGTTAAGAGTATGAAATATGAATTGAAGGTGACTCCCCCTGTTTTTTCATTATTTTTTTCAAAAATATTTTTGCATTGTCAATGTTCGGAATTGAACTCACAACATGACATATTGAAGTTGTACAAATTGAACACAATTCTTCATCTCAAAATGATTTCACTTATTTTTATCATGTGTGCTATGTTTGAGTCAATAGGAAACAGACATGAACACTTATTAAGACAAATGCATCTTTATATATTAATAATAGAAAGGGGATTCTTCATTTTACGGTTACTCTTACTCTGGTCTTTTAAATTCTTGAAATGACCTTAGAACTGCTCATCTTCTTTGCCGAGCGAAAGGATATGTAGCAGAAAACTTCTCATCTTCTCTGCCAAGCAGAAGGGTATATGATAGCAAAAATAACAATACATTTGTTTTTAAAAACTAAAATGTGGAGAGGAGCATGCGCCTAGTGTATAACCACAAAGTGCGTTTCTTACGAGGTATATTTTCGAACTCGCCAGTCTTGCTCTTGCTCCAGACCATGGATTGCATTCCACATTTTGGTTGCATAGGAAATGTTGCAGTGACACTGTTTTATGAAATTGGGGAGAAGTACTGTATTAATAAAAATGAAGACAAATTTTAATAGATCTGGAGTTTTTTTACAATTTGAGTAGATTACTTCTGTCCTATTATTTATTCCAAATGTTATTTATACCATCATAGCATCATCTAGGCAAAAATTCTTAAAAGCAAATAAAATATTATCACGCTAGTCTTGGCTATTAGTAAACCCTAAAAATATGATTTCATTGCCCCCTCATCTAACCTCTGTCAAAAGCTGAAGATTGAATCATTTTTGCACAAAAACAAAGTGATCCAAGGCACTCAATTTCCCCCCCTCCTCTCGTTTCAGCTTTCCTGTGGCAGTTGATGAGGTTTAATATGCTTCAACTCCTGAAAAACTTGAGATTCCACTCACATGGGAGGGAAATAACTGATGCTGATATCCTGAATTGGGCAAACAACAAAGTGAAGAGCACAGGCAGAACCTCTCAAATGGAGAGTTTCAAGGTTTATTAAAGTTTTGGTTTTTTTCTTTTCTTTTCTTCTCTCTTAGAGTCATATCGTAAGTCTTGATTGATTGGTGTAAATTATTTATTGAATTTCTTCAGGATAAGAACCTGTCAAATGGGATATTCTTCCTTGAGCTTCTTAGTGCTGTAGAGCCAAGGGTTGTCAACTGGAACCTTGTTACCAAGGGTGAAAGCGGTAATATTTCTTTTTCGCAATTCTGAAATATTTTTGAAAATTTTAGCCTTATTTTGGTTGGGAAAAAAACCCACTCTGGTCATTGTTAATCTTTTACCTTAAGTTTCTGTGGGTTGAAAGGGGTTAAGTTGAACCCTGTTAATGTCTTATGCCTCTTCTATTTTATATTTCTTCACTCTACATGCCCTGATTGGAAAAATGGCTTTTATTATTTTTATTTCAGAGGATGAAAAGAAGCTGAATGCTACATACATAATCAGTGTTGCACGAAAGCTTGGGTGTTCCATTTTTCTGTTGCCAGAGGACATCATGGAGGTAAGATTGCTACGATAATGTGTTTTAATGTTTTATATAATTTGCTTGTTGATTATTTTGTGACTATGTAGAATAGCTCAAGCCAACAAGTTGACCAAACTTCCATTTGTGTCTTTAGTGTACGCTACAACTTCAATGAATTTGTGACACTATCTTCAGAAAATAATTGAAGTATTTGCATTTTACCTTCCTTGAACCATCTGCATCTATCATGAATTTGTAATGCTACTTTTTAAAGACGGGTAAAATTAACTAGGAGAATGAACCCTGATGTGATGCTCATTTCGGGCACTGGAATCAAAAAACTGAATGAAGGTTTATTCCAATTGCTCTTATCAATCATAGAGATTGTTATTTTCATTACATAGAATGGAAGTGCTAGAGATTCATTGAATTGGTTTATTTGATCCTACTATTTCTTGTGATGCTGTGGCAGGTGAACCAGAAGATGATTCTCACTCTAGCTGCCAGTGTTATGTACTGGAGCCTGCAGCAACCAGCTGAAGAGTCAGCCACATCTCCATCACCTGTTAACACAAATACTTCTGCTGCGACTACTCCTGATGCATCTCCCGCACCATCCATCAATGGTGAGGATGAAAACTCTTTGGGTGGTGAAGTCTCCACAACAACGTCCATAGATGGTGAGGATGAGGGCTCCCTAGTTGGTGAAATCTCGACACCATCCATCAACGGTGAGCATGAAACCTCCCAAAGTAACGAGGTCTCAATACCCTCTTTTAATGGCAAAGATGGGTTCTCCTTTGGTGGTGAAATCTCAAAGTTAGCTATTAATGATGAAGCCTGTGACACTGCAACCTCCCCACTGATTGACAATGAGGAGACTCCTAGTGGAAAGTGACCACAAATTGCAGTTTATTTTTCCTGAGATATGCCCATTGAAGGGTCAAATAAAGAAAAGAAATGGGAAAAAAAATGAATACTTTTCAGATGAGTGGATAAAAAATCCAAATAGAAACAAATGCAGAACATTTGCACAATGTGCTTTTATAGGAAGGGAAACAAGGGATATTGATATTGTATACTCGAGTTCTTTTGAAGATGTGGGTTTTTTTTTCGCCCCCATCATGATGTAAGTAGATTACAAAGAATAATTACATTGATATTGTTGAACAAGATATGTCTTTCCAAACAATGTGAATGATATAAGAGAATGGTACAGTTTTGAATATGTTTCTTCTTCATGGTTTTGTTGCTTCATTGTGAGCAACAGTGGTAGGTGTTTCTTAAAAATTATGGCAAAAGACCTTCACTGGTCTTGAGGTTTGGCAAAAATGTAATGATCTCTTCTAAAGTTTCAAAATTTTTATTGACCTTCCTTAAGGTTTTAAGAATTTTAGGGACTTTGCCTGAGGTTTGTAAAAAAGATACAAATCTTCAAACATATTTTATAAGAAGACAAATTTTTTAAGGGGAAGCTTGTATCTTTTTGCCAAACTTCAAGGGTGGTATGTGACATTTTTGAAACCTTATGAGAGATCTCTGAAATTTTTGAAACCTAATGGGAGGTTAATGTCTTTTTGCCAAATCTTAGGGGAGGTTGGTGTCTTTTACTCTAAAAATTACTGCATAACAACCCTTCTTATCTAAAAGATTTTTTTTTTTTAATTGCACAGGAATTCCAGCCACCAATGAACCTTTCGGATCCCCTAGTGCGACACCAAATTTACGGATCAGCGTCCTCGGCCCCCAAGTCTCACTGATCAAGGTAAAGTACGAATGCGAACACGACTTTCATGCATCAGTTGGACGTTCGGTTAACTCGGGACACATCTTCATTAGCATCCACGGTTTCGTCTAACTCACAGAGAATTCTCACCATCCACGGTCCCCGCTAGCTCACAGAGCGAACTCTCACCATCCATGATTCCCGTTGACTCACAGAATAAATTCTCACAATCCACAGGTATAGCTGGTCTGGAATTGAAATGGGTCAGTCGGCTGAGCATTGTCAGTCGGTTGAGTGATTTCAGTTCATTATGTCAGTCGGCTGAATAGTTAACTTAACTGTTGATTTTCGGTCGGTCGGTTGAGTAAACCCAGTGTTTTACTAGTTAGTCGGCTGACCCATCATCTTTTTGGTTTTTTTCATTTTTAGATTCTAAATTTATGAAGGCCTATGAAAATTTTTGTACGAGATCATTCTTGAATAAGAAATAATTAAATCATGGATAAACCTAAATAAAATGAAAGTGGTAACAGGTAATATCACGCTCAAAATCAATGAAGTTGCCAAAATTAAGATAATGACCTCTCTAGATTTACTAATCTTATATATAAAAAGATTGACTAATCTAAGATTAGATTCCAAAACTTATAACCTAACCAGGTAATAGGGTTGGGGTACATGAAAATTTTTACATACACACACATACTTGTAAAATTGACCTCAATTAAAGAGTATTTTTCAGGTCTTTCGAATAACTGGAATTAGCGTCCTTATGTCGGGAGCGTAGTGGTCGGTGTACTACGGGTAGCGCTTGGGTAAGTGTTAGGACTTATGTTTTGTGGGTTGTCATTTTGAGATATGTTGCGCACCCGGTTGTACGTTGTATGATAGAGCCTTGTTTTTGCTCTTGTGTAGACTCTGGTATGGTACCATGTATGTGTAGAATGACTTTTTTCTGCTGCGTATATTCTGTTGTGTTTGGATGTGTATAGGGTGCCAGGAAACCCCACGGGGTCGGACCCGCATCCTTTGTACTGTATCTTTAGATATTTGGTTGGATACAGGGATAAGTTAGGTTACATTCTCACCCCTGGGTCCCATTTTCGGGTTCAGGGCGTGACACCCTGCAATAACCGAAGCCCCACAGCGATATTGTTGCTAATACGGTGTCAACTCACACCCATTGGTGACCAACCGGAACAAACAGGTGATGTTTCACACCCTTGGATATAAAGTCGGACACTCTCGCCCACGGTATTTAGCCGAGACATGGCATTTGCCCATGGTAATTAGCCTAGACGTGGCAAATTTCACAAAACCTGGAACAATTTTGGAACTCATGTTCCTATACCCCTCAACTTACGGTAATTAGCAATCATAATTGTTTTACAAACCTAGAACATTTACATACAACAATTCATTCCATACTTATTTGTTATATGACAAATCATATTGTTTTCATTTCGAGAATACAGTTTAATATATATAGGTACGATCATCTCAATAACACAGTTTTATACAACATACGATTTTCCAACAAAATAAAGATGATACCTGAAACTCCTAAATTTTTTCAAAACAGTAACCCAAAAATCTCGTATTTTCACTTGATAGATTTTCCCAAATAAGTAGTCAAATCATACATACAATCCTAAACTACATGTTTACCGATTCCAATTTAAAAAATAACTAATATAAATAGAATCGCCTTACCTTAACCCGAAAACCAAAACACGAATTCTACGGCTCCAAAACTACGAACCGAGGTACCAAAACCTACACAACGAAGAACATTACTTCCCTACAATACTACTCTCTATAGGTCTAGCGAAATGGAAACAAAATTGAACCATTACCTCGATTTTGGGTCAAAACCCAAAAATTCTCGAAATGAAATTTAGATCCGCTATCCTCAAAGAGATTCTCCTCTTGATCCACGTAGCAACGTCGAATCGTTGATTCCGGCAACAACCGACTCGAAATCCTAGAGAGAGAGAGAGAGAGAGAGAGAGAGAGAGAGTATTCGAGTTCTAGAGAGAAAAAAAGAGAGTGAATTTTGGTTTCTTCCTCGTTAAGCAAATGAAAAGATATTTATAACCATTGACCCGACCAAACTCGTCGACGATACAACGTCCTCGTTGATGAGCTGCAGAAGGAAGTTTATCAATGTCAAGGTGAACTCGTCGATGAGCCTGAGATTTCAGGATATCCCAAAATCCCTTGGTATCTCCTCGTCGACAAGCTAGTGAAACTCGTTGCCGAGCTGCACAAGAGATTTCATTAATTAGAAAAGAAGCCTCGTCGATGAGCCCTGCTAATTTTTACTATTTTTAATTTTCCTTCTCTTTTCTTATTTATTTAATTCACCTATCTCGGGTTGGGTTCTTACATATGCCATAAACCCCTAACATCTGTCCAGAAGTAGTCTTCTCACCTGCAGGACTGACACTAACTGAGGTGGGGAATACACCTACGACCCACAAATATGAAATTCTTACTTCCCTAGTGGTTTGAAAATCACCTCTTTCAGATGACAGTTGATATTAGCATAGTTAGCTGTCAGCCAATCCATACCCAATATCTAAAACCAATATTACATCGAACCCCTCCATATGTCTAACACCACAAGGTCGGCTAGTGATACTTCCTAAATAAGTACCCTTCTATAACTTATTGCTAATCTAATCGGCGTAATTACTAACAACTCAACATCTAACAATCTTGTCTCAATCTCGACTAATTAAATATGTCGCAATAATACGAACGACTGGGTAATACCAAAGTCAAAATAAAAACAATAGCTTATATGGTAAAACAATATGAGTATTTGTCATAACATCTCCTAAAGCCTTAGCTCCTTAATGTTGATGGGTAAACCTGCGCCTGCTCAATATTTTGCTACTGACCTCCATGGGGCACCTGGGTATTACCCTGAAGCTGTCTGAGAATGGAAGTTGTGCACACGACAGGTTCATGTTACATGACCCGGTCTACCACATTGGTAGTAGACCTTCTTCCCTGCTCGGCATTCTTCCCTATGTCTTTTCCAACATATTAGGCAAACAAGATAGGTTTGCTCGCTCTGAACCTCACAGCTCCCTGTCTCCTACCCTAACCACCGCTAGGTCCACCTCTCCTCCATGGGCCTCGGCTAGGCCCCGCTTGAAACCCAGGTGGTGTAGGCCTCTTCTTATGATTTAATTCCATAAACTCCTTTGCCTGAGCATCCCGAATAGAAGAGGAAATGTATTGCTCATAAAAAATTTCTTTAAAAAGATTCCATGTCAGGGTTGCCGAAACCAGCTTTTGTTCCTCGAGTAAAACGCTTGGCTTCCCCAGTCATCTTAAAAACAACATACAAAACCTTTTGTTCATGTGCACAGCAAAGACTTGCCAATATATCCTCCATCTCTTGGATCTATTTCTTCGCAATGATTGCATCGACTCTTCTAGTAAAAGTCGGGGGATTCATACGGGTAAATTGCTCGATAGAGCAACCGATTCAATTGGTGGCCAGTTCTTTCCCCTTAAGTTCCTTACATTACCTGCCATGACTTGTTGACCTGCACTACGCAGCATCTGTTCAGAATCATTACCACTTATGCTGAAAGCCCCTACATTGCCACTACCTCCTGCATTCATGTTATTACAACCAGGATCCATTTTGAAAAGGAAATAAACATAGTCTGAGGATCCTATCCGCATAACATAACTAACATATTTATCTTATCAAAATCTCATACTATGAATTAATATATCGTCCTTATTCTCAATTTAAAATCTAGTCCAGTAATTGACTTTAGTGAAATTGTCTTTCTAGGAAAGACGCAGAAACCACCACAGAAATCTTGCTTCCCAATCACAGAACAAAACCCTAAATACTATTCTTCATCCCAAACAGTGAATCACTAAATTCCTACTCTATTCCAATACTCTGGTATTGTTTCCGCTGTACTCTAGAGTTTACAGAACCTAGCAACCTAGGCTCTGATACCAAACTGTAATAACTTGCCTATTTATATATTTATATACACATAATAACATTTATAATAATTCTAATAACCTACTAAACTTTCAAAGTCATGATCAACCTGAACCCATGGGTACTAGGGATATATTTGTCATACATCTCTGATACCTAAGCAGCAGAAAACATAAATTACATACATACCATCTAATACCAATCACAATCCCAGAATTCTACTCAATCTGTCATATATATACAGTCATCCATAAAAAGACCAAAAAGTATCCTAGGGTCTCAATCCAAAAACCCATATGACCCTAACTCGGCCACTTACCCTACTAATATGGTAGCTCGGTCAACTTCTACTGCTGCGGGGTTCTATCTGCACTCCTACATAGATTTCCTGAAATGTTTGTAATGCTGGGGTGAGACACCTCTCAGTAAGGGAGATAAACTAATATCAGTGTGTGGCAACATGAGTATTTTCGTGTTATACATATAAGTAGTACATAATTCATATCTAATAAAAACAGTTTGTATCACATCTGAATAAAGCATGATTTGTCATAACATAGGTTAACATACTAAATTTCTGTACATGAAAATCATCTTATAGGACTATACCATACTGAAATATTACTCAGGGTAGATAGTTAGTTGTTGTCATGTCTTATCCCCCTACATGATAAGGTTGTGCGGCCTATAGGCAAGACCCAGCAATGGCTCGCCGACCATGCTAAGTCAAACATAGGTGTGTAAGTACGATAGGTCTATTCCACCTGTGCCAGACTACCAGGGGAACTACGACACTCCTATAAAGCCACATCGACTGTCATCTCCAATACTCTACTTGAGATGTGTGGTAGCACTAACATAAACAAAATAATAAATATATAGTTACGGTACCGTGCTTCATAAAACTAAACTAAGCAATTGGGGTTCTGATAACATATAATGTATTTTCATATTATTAAAACATAGTTATTTCGTAATTCAGAGTAATATTTCACGTAATTCTATTTCATGATTTCTTACATATAATACATAATCACGATGTTTACGCCGACATTAATCATAACGTAAAAATCACAGCATCTACGTTGGCATAATTCATAACATAATAAACATGAAATTCTTGCACTGTTTAACATAATATTCTAAAACCATAGTTCCTGTACTATTTTTATGGTTTTCCTGAAAATTATTATAACATGCTTATCTTGGAAAAAAAAATCATAATATTTTAATATAACATAATTTTTATGGAAATATTATATTCATGTCACACAAATGTAAGAAACCTTCTAGACTCATAATTTGTTCTGAAATCATATTTTCTTATAAAATGTGCTCAAATAATTTTCCTGTTCAACAACAGTATTCTCAAATATAGTTCTATAATATACGTATTTTTCTGAAAATAAATGTTGTATGATAATAAATAATTTCATGAAAAATGCTGACTTAATTTATCCCAATTGGCCTAAACAATGCTTATGACTCTTAATTTTGATGATAACAAAGTAAAGTTATTTAATATTCTTCAAAGTTGTGATATTTCAGGTAAAATAGATATTAAAGCCTAGCATACTTCATATGATCAAGAAACATCTTTTGAAAGCTCATATAAAATTCAAGTGATCAATATTGAAAACTCAAGGATCAGTGAAGCTCAGAACCAAAGAGACCTTAAAGCAATAAAGATTTGAAGTTCAGAAACAAAGAAAACTCAAAGCAGTAATTTCAAGATTTCAAGGAGTTCAAGAAATGAAGACTGTCAATAGGACATATATTGTAAGTACTTCAAGTAGATTCATATATGAAATTTCTTTTTCAAGCTCATTAGGTATAAAGAGACTTAGAGACCTTATTTTAAACCTTGGAACATATTTTTCAAGAAAACAAATTAATATTCCAAGAATTGAGAAGCAAAGAGAGTTAAAACAAAAATATTTTAAAAATCATAATTTTTGCCTTGACAAGAGCCTGACTAAATATTGTCAGTAGGCTGACACTTTAAAGGTTTTTAAATACACAGACAAAAGGTCATCAAGCTACTGTTTAGACCTTGAAAAGTGCCTGACGGTGCAAACTTAGAAGTCTGTCCAGGTTTCATCAAGTTACTGTCACCCTTCTGCCTATTTTTTAAAACAGGGAATTTCAATGACAGGGGCCTGACCGCAAGGTAATAGGTGACTGCCACCCTACTGCCTGTGAACATTAATTGTGTAATTTATTGATAGGCGCCTGACTAAAAGCTCTCAGGCTACTGCCACGCGGCAAATTTTAAATTTTATAACGTACATATTTTTGAAAAATACATTGTTTGGGGCTCAAACCTGTTCAAAACTTGGACACTACTCTAAGTAAACTTGGGGATCAAGTTAAACACTTTTCTAAATCTATAAATACCCTCAAGACCAATGAATTTATACACCAAGAATCACTTACAACTCTCATACTCTCTCAATTGCTCTCAATACTCAAATGCTCTCTTACTCTCATTTGGTGCACGAAAATTTTCTAAGGCTTTGTTGATTATAAATCACCAATCTTGTGCTACAAATTCTGAATTCTTTCAATCATTGAAAGAACTATTCAGTGATACACTCTCTTGAGCTTCAATCTAAGTTTCATATTTGAATTACTTTGAAGTATATAGATTGAATTTGTACTAATCAGCTCTTTTGAGAGCATCTCTTGTACACCTTCTTTTGAATCTTGTCTTGTAGATTGATTGACGGTTTAGGTGCTTGAATCGTTGGACCGAACAAGAAGATATCGTTTGGAGAGACACACTCTAGCCTAATTGAAGGAGTGACCGAGTGAGGGATATCACTTAGAGAGGCGGGCTCTAGCCTATTGAAGGAGTGCGTAATGGTGTTGTTCCGCTTGGAAAAGGAACTGATATAGTGGAATCCTTTGGTGGTTTGCCAAATGTGAGGACGTAGGTTGGGGATAAGCCGAACCTTGTAAAAAACCCGTGTCACTCTCTTTCCCTTATTCTTTTTATTTTCAGCACATATAAACTGCGTGGATGATTTAATTTCTTAATCATATATACTACGTAATTTGGAAATTAAGTAAACTTAAGTTTGGTTTTGATTTGGGATTGTGGAAACCGAAAGGGAGTATGTTGGTTAATCAATATTTTGCGGAAACCTCAAAGGGAGTACGTTTGTTGGTTAACACCCAATGATAAATTAACTAAGAGTTTATTTAAATTTTGAGTTGTTGGGAATTTGAGTTGTGGTTTGCATTGAAGAATAAATTTCATATATACAAGGTTGCAAACAAACAAAAGTTGAAACTTGCATATAAGCTGAATCTCATATTGTGGTTGATTGGTTTGGTTGATTGGTTGTTTACTTGATTGATTAAATAATTGTATGGTTGTGAATTGTATCAAGGCTTAAGTTTTTGTTGTGTATTGAATAAATTAACAAAAAGTCAAAAATTCATTAAAAAAATTAAAAGAGGTTAAGAATTCATAAAAGGTTTCAAAGAAAATTTTAATAACCCAATTCACCCCCCTCTTGGAACTACACTTTAGTTTTCAATTGGTATCAAAGTGGGGTTGTAGCAAATCCTAACTAGTAGCTACATAAAGATCTTTATGGCACACTTAGGCGTAGTTCCTTTGGAGATGGACAATCCTCAACTAGGTCTCCCCTCTTTTGTGGTGTAAACTATACATCTTGGAAACAACGTATGAGGATCTACTTTCAAACCATGGATTGGAAAGTTTGAAAGGTTGTCACACATGGTGACTTAATCCCTACCAAACTTGTAGAAGGAAAAGAAGTCCCTAAGGAAGAAAAAGAATGGACTGACCATGACCATAGAATGTTACAAGTAAATTCTAGTACTATGAACGCTTTATATTGTGTTCTAGATATTAATGAATTCAATAGAGTTATGACTTGCAAATCAGCCAAAGAAATATAGGACAAATTAGAGGTAACTTACGAAGGCACTATAGATGTTAGGGATAATAGGATCGATATGCTTACAAGTGAGTATGAAGCCTTTAGGATGAATCCGGAAGAAACCCTTACAAATATGTACACTAGGTTCACCCATATTATAAACTCCCTCAATGCCTTAGGAAAAACATATTCAACGTATGAAATGATTCGAAAAATTCTTAAAGGGTTGCCACCAATATGGGAACCAAAAGCCACAACAATAACTGAAGGAAGAGATCTTATAAACACTTCCCTAGATGAACTCATAGGTTCTCTCCTTACATACGAAATGGCCATAAATGAAAGAAGTAGAAAAATTAAAGCTCAAGAATCAGTAGCTTTCAAAACAAAAAACGAAAGCTTTAGTGACGATGAAGAAGAGATGAATGAACATGAATTAGCCTACATATCCAAGAAACTTGCTAAAAACCTTAGAAGGAAGAATAAATTTACAAGAAAAACACAAAAATCAAAATCTGAATCAGATGAAGAAGAAGAAGAAGAAGAAGAAGAAGAAGAAATTAGCAAGAAAATATCAAGAAATAAAATTCCTACATGTTATAATTGCAACAAAGTTGGACATATAAAACCCATATGTCCACTACTTAAGAAGGATTCCAAAAAGAAAAATAAAAAGGCAATGAAAGCTATTACTTGAGACAATATGAGTACAAGTAGTTTCGATAATGAATCAAGTGACCAAAAGGTTGCTTATACTTGCTATATGGCTTGGGACGATGAAGAATGCTCCTTATCCAAATCCTTAAATAGTTCTTATAATGATTCATCTAATGAATCAAATGATGAAAGCATGTCATCTTATGAAAAAATTCAAAATGATTTATTCAAGGTGCATAAAATGTTAGTCAAAATAACTAAACAATACACATCTTTGAAAAACAAGAATGATGGAGTGATGAAAGAGTTGGAATCGATTAAGATTGCTGTAAGTGAAAAAAAAACAAAAATCAAGAAATAGAAAATAAGAATGAAGTTGTGATAAAAGAGTTAGAATTTAAAAATCTTACTAAAAAAGAAAAAGACTTGAAAATCAAGAGATTAGAAAGCAAGAATGAAAAGTTGATAATAGAGTTAGAAGATCTAAGATCCCAATCCTCTATGGAAAATGAGAAAGATCAATATTATTTAGAATTAGAGACTAAAATAATAAAAAAATGTCTCAAAATCAAGAGAAGGGTAAAAATATACAAAATTCAAAAATTTATGATCTTAAGAAAGAAATTGAGGATCAAGCCAAAATCATTTACAATTTCACAAAAGGAAAAGAAAATTTTGACAAAATGATTGGCTCACAAAGAATGTCTCTAAATAAAGAAGGCATTGGATTTAAGAAAGAAATTGAGAATAAAGTCAAAATTATTTACAATTTCATAAAAGGAAAAGAAATTTTTGACAAAATGATTGGCTCACAAAATTTTGGCAAAATTTTAATGGGGTTAAGGATACAAAGAAAAAAAAATCTCTAAATGGGATACTTTACAAAAGCTTCTAAGAATTATGCTAGCATTTCTTCAAATGCTTACACTTACACCACATGCTATCTATGTAAAAAGAAGGAACATATAAAGTTTGAATATCCATTAAAGAGAAGAGGTGTGAAAAAAAACAAGTTTGGAGAATAAAAGAAACATCCCTTATTAAACCATCGGGACCCAAGAAAATATGGGGTACCTAGATAAAAAGTCTTGTTTAAAATCAATGAAAAATCTCAAAGAAGAGTTTAAAAGCTTATTGAAACAAATAAAAACAAAAATGAAAATTGTTGGCCTCAATTAATAAATGATTCATGCAAGCCTTAAATTAAAAAGTATTAAGATATATGAAGCTTGGGAACTCATATGAAATCAAAGAAAATCTGAGCTTATTGCTTGAGTTTTTTTTTTCTTAATTAAGAAAAGATATTTGAGAATGAGAACAAATTAAGCAATATTGTAGTACAAAACACATGATAATGATATGCTCAATCCTTAAATGTTATGCTGATATGCTATATGTTACATGTGTATATCTTGAAATCTCCAAAGACATGAAAATGATTGATAATTTGTGGCTTCTTATATATTGAAACTCTGAGCGTAAAGCTATTAAGCATGATTTAGAAACATGAATTTGGATGACTTGATTAATTCTTGACCATAGATGCTTATGATAGATCACATGGATAAATGGATAAATTTGCATCTAAATAATTTAGTTTTCATGAGTTATGCATAATGTGACATTAGCATTAGTATCTATAAAGTATATTGGTATCCATAAATATGTAAATTGGTATTTGAGCATGGCAAGTACAATTATATCCATGAATATGTTGTGACATTGATATCATATTGGAATTTGATATTAGTATCCATGAGCACATACATGATATGAATCAAATGTTTGAAACATGGATGATAAATTTAGAAAGTATAATTGGTATCAAAACTGAATGTATTAAATTCAGGGGGGAGTATTATGACTCATTGCTTATATTATGATTTTTTCCTAATTTTTCAATTGATATCATGAATTAATGAAATGTTCAATTAATATTGTTCTTTAATGTTTTAATTGGTATCACAAATTCAAAAATTAATTGGTATCATGAATTAATGAAATTTTCAAAGAAGGATAATGCTACTAGTAAAGATATTACAATACATATATGAATTACAAATATGAAATATACATGACTATTTGACTATTGAAGCACACTACACATGTCATATTGAAAAATAATGAATTGAATGTGTTCATATGATTGATATGCATGTTTGATATTTATATGCTCAAAATATGATTTTATTTAAACTTAATTATTTGTTATATCTTACTCTTTTTGATTGATGTCAAAATGGGGAGAAGTTTTGAGCAAAAAATGAGCATGGTATTGAAAAATTTGAACATGATATATGTATCAAAAGGGGGAAAAGTATTTAAACTTGAATGATGATGATGAGCATGATAAATGAAATCATGGAGTATATGAAATTTTGCTATAATGAAACTTTGAAGTTTAGTTTTATACTTATTGCAAGGGGGAACTTTTTAAGGTTCACTCTATTTTTTGCTCTTTATTTATCATCATAAAAAAGGGAGAGATTGTTGGCCTAAATAAGGCTTATGACTTTTAATTTTGATGATAACAAAGTAAGGATATTTAATATTCTTCAAAGTTGTGATATTTCAAGTAAAATAGATATTGAAGCCTAGCATACTTCATATGATCAAGAAACATCTTTTGAAAGCTCATATAAAATTCAAGTGATCAATATTGAAAGCTCAATGATCAATGAAGCTCAAAACCAAAGAGACCTTAAAGCAATAAAGATTTGAAGTTCAGAAATAAAGAGAACTCAAAGTAGTAATTTCAAGATTTCAAGGAGTTCAAAAAATGAAGAGAGTCAATAAGACATATATTGTAAGTACTTCAAGTAGATTCATATATGAAATTTCTTTTTGAAGCTCATTAAGTATAAAGAGACTTAGAGACCTTATTTTAAACCTTGGAATATATTTTTCAAAAAAAAAAAATTAATATTCCAAGAATTGAGAAGCAAAGAGAGTTAGTACAAAAATATTTTAAAAATTAGAATTTTTTTCTTGACAGGAGCCTAAGTGAATATTGTCAATAGGCTGACACTTTAAAGGTTTTTAAAATATACAGACAGAAGGTCATCAAACTACTATCTGGACCTTGACAAGTGCCTGACGGTGCAAACTGAGAAGTCTGTCTAAGTTTCATTAGGCTACTGTCACCCTTCTGCCTATTTTTTTAAAACAGGGAATTTCAGTGATAGGGGTCTGACCACAAGGTAACAGGCGACTGCCACCCTACTGCCTATGAACATTAACTGTGTAATTTATTGACAGGCGCCTGACTAAAAGCTCTCAGGCTACTGCCACACGGCAAATTTTAAATTTGATGACGCACATATTTTTTAAAAATACGTTGCTTGAGGCTCAAACCTGTTCAAAACTTGGACACTACTCCAAGTAAACTTGGGGATCAAGTTAAACACTTTTCTAAATCTATAAATACCCTCAAGACCAATGAATTTATACACCAAGAATTAATTACAACTCTCATACTCTCTCAATCGCTCTCAACACTCAAAGGCTCTCTCACTCTCATTTGGTGCACAAAAATTTTCTGAGGCTTTCTTGATTCTAAATCACCAATCTTATGCTACAAATTCTGAATTCTTTCAATCATTGAAAGAACTATTCGGTGATACACTCTCTTGAGCTTCAATCTAAGTTTCATATTTGAATTACTTTGAAGTATATAGATTGAATTTGTGCTAATCAGCTCTTTTGAAAGCATCTCTTGTACACCTTCTTTTGAATCTTGTCTTGTAGATTGATTGACGGTTCAGGTGCTTGAATCGTTGGACCAAACGAGAGGATATCGTTTGGAGAGGCACACTCTAGCCTAATTGAAGGAGTGACCAAGTGAGGGGTATCACTTGGAAAGGCGGGCTCTAACCTATTGAAGGAGTGTGTAACAGTGTTGTTCCGCCTGGAAAAGGAACTGATATAGTGGAATCCTTTGGTGGTTTGCCAAAGGCGAGGACGTAGGCTGGGGATAAGACGAACCTCATAAAAAATCTGTGTCACTGTAAGGACTTGAACTCGAGTGGGTTCCTACATATAAATTTTTCAGCAGACGCAAATAAATCTAAATTATTTTTATTACTAGAGCACTAATTAGTTTTATTACAAATATATGTCTCAACTATTAAAATGCAAATTTCTAAAATTCTAAAATACACAAACATATTCTAAATTATATTATGCTAATTTTTTTATTCTACTATGCTTTTTTTATTCTCGTCCATGCACTTGCTACGTCAGATTTCTAGTATTCTCTTCAAAATAATCTGAAATGTAAAATAATGATTAGGGTGAGATGACGCTAAGTAAGTAAATAAGATTATTATTAGTGTGTAACCAAAATGAGCTTTTAAAATTTCATAAGAAACAAACATTTAATACTATAACTTCAAAATTGTTTTAAAAATAAATATAAATTTAAAAAATTTTGTATAAAACTTTTACTATCATCTATAACAGTAAAATTTTATAATCATATATTATAACTATTAAACTGAACTTTTTAACTTTTAAAACTATAACTATAATACTCAATCATGTATATATACTTTTCCTTATTAAATCATTATCTAGACACAAAAATGTCCCCGTTCACATAAACATATACTTTTCTTTTAATTCATCTATAGTTCTGTATACGTAATTAAATATGTATATACACGTACTGTAAAAATCACCCTTAGGCTTATTAATAGTAAGTCATGTTTACCCCTGTAACTGGGTTGTGCGATTCGAAGACTGGACTTAACTAGCTGGCCGGCCAAACTAAATCAACGTACATCATCATTAAGTGAGATTTTTCCTATTAAATCCTGATTCAACTAAGGTGTGCACTCAGAAGAAATTCACTACCATATAAAACTACTCTGTAAACAGTGTAACTACACTATGATTCATTTAAACTTTAAGTTGTGGTTCCGAACATTCGTAATTTTCTATATGGTCCGAACCATAAGGGGTTTTAAAAACATTTTTATTATATAATTTCTATAATTAAAATAATATAATGAAAATCTCATTTTTACTTATATTTTCATGAAATACGCAACATAAAAAAATTAACTCATGTAATCTTTACCCATATTTTCGTGAAATATGTAACGTATAAATAAACTCACGCCACACAATTTTTGGGTTAAAAATATTTTAATGAATAGAAATTAATAATGTAAAATACCCGAGAGGTTTAGAATATTTCTTAACTCAAAAATAAATGCAAGTATATTAAAAATAAAACTGGTATAATTAAACATGCATAAAAATAAATTTGAGAGAATTTATGAAAATAATTAGCATAATCAAAATTTACTTACAAATAAATTTGAGTAAAAAAATAAAAAAAAAATATATAACATAATTGAATTTACTTACAAATAAACTTGGGTATAAATTTTAATAAAAGTCTAACATAATCAAATTTACTTACCTCTTACTTAATCTTGTACTACGATCACAACGAATATCTTTAAAAAAATGAGATTAGAAAGAGTGGGTGAGTGAGAATTTTAATTATAACAAAAGTTCTCCCTCCATCACTAATTCTTTCACTCACTAATCCTTCACTTCCTTTAAAATTTTTTTGTGAAAAATGAAGGTTGAGAGCTTCCTATTTATAGGAAAGTTTTGGGGAAGAAAATTGAATTTGTAAATGTGTGAGGAGAGGGGTGAAATTATAATTTTTTAAAATTAAGGAATGGGCATGGGATGAGTTAGGCATAAGTTAGGTATGAGATAGGGATGGAGGTCATATGGGAGCGTTTGCTACCACTCTCATTTAATTAATTTTTAATTAATTAATTAATTAATTTTTTTAATTCATTATTATTATTATTATCATTGTTATTATTTTTTAACTATATTTTAGTATTTTTTTTTAAAAAGAATTAAATTCGAATTTTGAAAACTCATGTGGCCCCACATGGCTTTGTGGGCCCCACACAACTTCGAGACCCAAGTATGTCCTGCGTAACTCCATTAGTCCTCACACGATTTTATGAGCCCTACATAGCTTCGGGATTCATGTGGACCCCATGTGATGACCCAAAAATATATCTATAATTAAAGTACAATAATAATAAAATAATAAAAATGGTTATTAAGTTAATATCAATATAGAAGTGTTTTTCTATAGGATCCTTAATTCCATGTTTGATGCCTAAGAAAGACCTTGTCTTAGCGAGTGCTCAGAGACCATTGTGGTTCAGTCGCTCCCTAGAGGTCGGCCTGGTCAAAATGGAATTTCATAGGATAAACAAGATAGACACTGTTTGTACACGTAAATAAGTATATATACATAAAATAGTGTTTTGACAGACATAATTTGTAGAAATATATAATAAAATGATAATAATATAGGTATTATATGTGGGGCCCACAAGACTATGTAGGGTCCACATGAGTCCCGAAGTCACAAGATACTGTTTATATACGTAAATAAGTACATAAAATAATGTTTTAACTGATATAATTTGTAGAAATATATAATAAAATAATAATAATATAGGTATCCTATGAGGGGCCCACAAGACTGTGTGG
Organism: Malania oleifera; assembly: GCF_029873635.1. Taxonomy (NCBI): domain Eukaryota; kingdom Viridiplantae; phylum Streptophyta; class Magnoliopsida; order Santalales; family Ximeniaceae; genus Malania; species Malania oleifera. Next base: position 151,112,600 of record NC_080417.1, on the reverse strand, counting down.
GGCCCACATAAATCCCGAAGCCGTATGGAGGTTTACACGAGTCTCAAAGGTATGTAGGATGCATAAAATCATATAAGAGTTATTCGAGTTACGTAGATCTATTCGAGTCTCGAAGTTGTGTGGGGCCCACAAGACCATGTGGGGCCCACATGAGTTTTCAAATTTTAAATTTAATTCTTATTTAAAAATAAATAATAAAATAAATAAATACTAAAAATAGTTTAAAAATAATAACAATGATAATAATAATGATTAAGAAAAATAATAAAATAATTAATTAACTAATTAATTAATTAATTAGGTAAGTAGTTAATTAAAAATTTATTTAATGGGAATGGTGGCAAGCACTCCCACATGGCCTCCATCCCCATCCCATACTCAATCCATACCTTGCACATCCCTTGCCCATTCTTTAATTTTTAAAAAATTATAATTTCACTCATCTCCTCACACTTTTATAAATTTCATTTCTTCCCCAAAATTTTTTCTATAAATAGAGAGCTCTCAACCTTCATTTTTCACAACAATTTTCCAAGGAAGAGAAGGATTAGTGAGTGAAAGAATTTGTGGTGGAGAGAGAATTTTTGAATAAGTTCTCAATCACCCACTCTTTCCGATCTCATTTCTTAGGGATAGTTACAGTGTTCGTAAGGAAGAAGGTAAGTAAATTTTGATTATGTTAGTTTTTTTTTTATTTAAAATTCATACCCGAGTTTATTTTATAAGTAAATTTCAATTATGTTAATTAGTTCCACAAAATTTCTATGAGTTTATTTTTACGCATATTTAATTATACCAGTTCTATCTTTAATATACTTGTATCTATTTTTGGGTTAAGAAATGTTCTAATCCCCTCACGTAAATTTTCAGCATTTATTTCTATTCAAAAATAAAATTATATATATTTTTAACACAAAAATTGTGTGGCATGAGTTTATTTTTACGTTACCTTTTTTATGAAAATATGAGTAAAGATAAGATTTTCATGATATTATTTTAAATTACATAAATTATAATAAGATGATTTTAAAACCCTTTATGGCAACGAAAGTTCAAAGTTACAGATGTTCGGTACCGCAGCTTAAAGTTTATACGAATCAGAATGCACCTACACTGTTTACAGAGTGGTTATTTATGTTAGTGGATTTCTCCTAAGTGCACACCTGGTTCCGGACCAGGACTTAATAAAGAAAATCTCACTTAAAGTTTACGTACGTTGATTTAATTTGGTTGGCCAGCCAACTAAGTCCAATCTTCGGACCGCACAACCCAGTCATGGGGGTAAACATGACTTACGATAAATAGGCCTAAGGGTGGTTTTTACAATATATGTTTATACATAGTTAATTACGTATACAAAGTTACTGATGATTTGAAGGAAAAGTGTAAGTTTACATGAAAAGGATCATTCTAGTGATTAAATGTCGATTTAAAGAAAACGTATAAGGAAAAGTATATGTATATTTATCATTAAATATTTATACAGTTTTAAAGTTAAAAGTTTAATTTAACAGTTATAGCATATGATTATAAAATTTTACTGTTATAGTTGATGGTAAAAGTTTTATGCAGAAATTTTTAAATTTATATTTATTCTAGAGACAATTTTGAAGTTATAATAATAAATATTATTTTATGAAATTTTTTAAAAAAAACTCATTTTGGCCACACACTAATAATAATCTTATTTACTTACTGAGCGTCGTCTCACTCCAATCATATTTTTATTTCAGATAACTCTGAAGAGCATGTTGGAAATCAAGCTTAGCAAGCATGCGGGTGGGGATAAAAAAATAAAGATTTGTTTAGAAATATTAGTATGATGTCAGATATTTATGCTTGTGTAATTTTTCTTCTTTTGAAATAAATGATTATAATATGAATAATTAGCGCTCTGGTGTAATAAAAATTGAGTTTATTTTGCTTCCGCTATAAATCAATAGTAAAAAGTTAATATCCCAGACCCCTCGGGGTCGGGGAGTTACACCCTACACGACTTTGAGACTCATGTGGGCCCTACACAGTCTTGTGGGTCCCACATAGGATACATATATTATTATTATTTTACTATGTATTTCTACAAACTATGTCTGTCAAAACAATATTTTATGTATATGTACTTATTTATGTGTACAAAAAGTGTCTATGCTGTTTATCTTATGAAATTCCATTTTGACTAAACCGACCTCCAGGGAGCGATTAAGCCGCAATGATCTCTGAGCACTCGTTAAGATAAGGTCTTTCTTAGGCATTAAACATAGAATCAATGATCCTACATAAGAGCACTTCTGTATTGATATTAACTTAATGAGCATTTTTGTTATTTTTTTATTATTATTATTATTATTATTATTGCTTTAATCGTATATATATTTTTGGGTCATCACAGTCACTCTCTTTCCCTTACTCTCTTTATTTTCAGCACATATAAACTGCGTGAATGATTTAATTTCTTAATCATATATACTACGTAATTTGAAAATTAAGTAAACTTAAGTTTAGTTTTGATTTTGGATTGCGAAAACTGAAAGAGAGTATGTTGGTTAATCAATATTTTGCGGAAACCTCAAAGGGAGTACGTTGATTGGTTAACACCCAATTATAAATTAACTAAGAGTTTATTTAAATTTTGAGTTGTTGGGAATTTGAGTTATGGTTTGCATTGAAGAATAAATTTCATATATACAGGATTGCAAACAAACAAAAGCTGAAGCTTGTATATAAGCTGAATCTCATATTGTGGTTGATTGGTTGTTTACTTGATTGATTAAATAATTGTGTGGTTGTGAATTGTATCAAGGCTTAAGTTTTTGTTGTTTATTGAATAAATTAACAAGAAGTCAAGAATTCATTAAAAGAATTAAAAGAGGTTAAGAATTCATAAAAGGTTTAAAAAAAAATTTTAATAACCCAATTCACCACCCCTCTTGGGACTACACCTTAGTTTTCAATCTCTTTACCTGACTTATTGAGAAGCCCTCTATTTAATCCAAATCTACACTCATGGTGTTCCCAACTCAACACTCTGAAATTTACATTTCCCCCAACAAAACTTTAGTATTATTTCATCTACTACATTTCCTCAATCTAGAAATACCAAATACCCTATAAAATTTAAGATACCCAACTTATCCAGACTTTGGGATGGTGCCCAAGTTGGCCTAACCAATTATCTACTCTAACAGATTTGAAGAGAATCTTCTCAGGAGTAACGTGGTGGCTTTCGATCGTCAAACCAGCCAGAATCGAGACCAAAAATTAAGAGAGAAGGTAGAGGAGACAATTTTAGAGAGAGAGAGAGAGAGAAAGAAAATTACTGCATGAAAATTTCACTGAAATCTGAGTTTGGCATATTTATAAAGTGCGGATTCGTCAACGAGACACTTCACCTCTTTGACGAGTCCATGAAAAGAATTCGTCGACGAACACTTACCCCTCGTCAATGAATTTCAGTCCTTGAAATTAGCCCTCTTGGTAATGTCTCGTCGACGAGACACGTGTCAATGTCGACAAGTCCAAGAAGCCTGTTTGTCGATGAATGCTCTGCGCTCGTCAACGAGACCCTGCTGAATACTCTTTTTAAAATTCTGTTTTTCCTCATTCATTTTATTATTTAATTACTATAAATCTTTGGGTCTCTACACCATTACTATAATTTAGGATAGTGCAACCACACAAATGGCAGGGAATATTCCTCAACTGGAAGGGTACAGTGCAACCATTCATGTTTAAAATCAGTTTGGGTACATAGATAGTCGGCTAGTAGGTGTAATGAAACCACTGGTAAAATAATAAATCAGATGGGGGCAGTTGGACTATATATAGATACTTGACATATGCCTACACGAACAGGGCATTGTTGGAGATATCAGTGCACAACTCGTGCCACGAGGTAAATAGGCAATACATGTATGACAAGTTGGTCGTTGTTCTAATAATCGTATGCATGATTTAAATATTTGATGTACAGATAAATGTTATATGTTACAGTATTATAAACAAATGTTTCAAACGTATGAGTTTGTATGAAAATATGCGTATATGCAGTCACACACTGTTATAACACTTTCTTCCTTACTAAGAGGTGTCTCACTCTATTATACAACTTTTGTTTTCAGATCCATTAGTACGTCGGTCCTAATGGAAAAAGGTCCTGGGGAGAGTATTTTTGGTTAGCTTATGTAAGCATTTCAATCTTGTATTAAACTTCAATGAAGTTCCTTTTTGGAGGGTTGTGATAACAGGATTTATGCTATGTCTGAATTTATGTAAATGGTGTGGATGTATTAGTAAACTCTGGTATAAGACTGATAGAAATCCCAATGGATGTTTATGTTTTTCTGCGACATTTACATTGTAATCATGTATGATTTATACCCGTATGTCCCTGATTAGCGTGGGCTGTTTACGTATCTTGAATAGGTACATGTATTTTGTATGAGTGAGTGACACCTGGGTCCGTATAAAGGGTTGGGTTGTTACAGGGGGATTTGTTTACATCAGTCATTTCAGAAAACTAAATCGCTAGAACTGTAGTTTATGTTTATATGTACGATATGACTACTTATTTGCAAAGTTTCACCGAGTAAAAATGTCAGTTTTACGACTTTATGATTTTGGTAAAAAAGTCGAGTTTTGACATATGATCTCCAAAGTTTCCAAAACTTTTTTATTTGTATTAAACTTAACGTAGGAGATGTTTGGAACCCTTATTTTCTATTTAAATGATGTTTTTCGAACTATATACTATGTATGGTCTGTTTTTACCCAAATGAGTGTGGTATATGTCATGGAATGGAATATGTGAAATTGATTAATACGTATATGAACTATGGGAACTAAAGTTCCAAATTGTTATCATAAAATATGGAAAACAAGTGCTGATTAGATACCGAGCCCTATTTGTGAAAAGGGTTAAACTGAGAGAGTGTGTGCCGATTTATACCATAGTTTGAATGAAAGAAAGAATGCATGAATGAGATTGTGAAAAAATACTAGAACTGCACAGATGATTTATGAATTGGAAACAAATTATTATGTTTTACTATAAATTGTATATATGATATTGGGACCACATCTTGTTATTGAGAGCTTAAGAAGCTCAACGTTATATGGAAGCCTTAAAAAGCTCAAGCGCGGTACCGTTGCTATAATTTAGGATAGGGCAACCACATATCTGTTTTTCAGTGTGGGTATCAAGATAGTCGGCTAGGTAGGTGTGGCCAATGGTGAATTAATGGACCAGGTGGATTAGACTCAGTCGGACTATAATAACCATAATGACAAACAGTGCCTGCGTAAGGTAGGGCTTGATTAGGGCTCTGTGATTGCACAACCCGTGCCACGGGGTAGTACTGGCATTAGTTTGATTGTTTCAAAGCTGGACAGTGTTCTAAATATGCATATACATGATTTAAAAACTAAAATCGGCAAAGTCATAGGTTTGAGTACCGGGCAGAGGGATTGTACAGTGTATGGGCCTGTACCCTACCCTAACCTCAAGAACTCTTACTTGTTATGATGCTAAACTATCCATTGCTAGAAGTATATCTATATATATCTCCTATATTACAAAATTGAGAATGCTTTAAGTATGTAACTGCTTTCTATTGGTTTAAACACATGCTGTCACACACTGATGTAATATTTTCCACCTTATTGAGAAGTGTCTCACTCCAACATACAACCTTTGTTTCAGGTCCGGCAGGGCATCGATTTTAGTTGCTAGAGGGACTTGAAGCGTAGTATTGTGTGTAGTTTATGTAAGTGTTTTGTATATATAATAGACTTAGTTCAAAATGTTTTTTTGGGGATTGTAAGAAAAGATTATGTTTTGAGTACATATGAATGTATGTAAGGATACAATCAGAACTCTGGTATGTCTATTAGATTCCGTATGAATGTTTATGTTTTCCGTTGTGCATTAGAATACATATCAGTATGAAATACCCGTATGGGCGGGTTGTATATGTACGTTTATCAGAGACAGATGTGCTATACGGGTGTAGTAGCACTCCGGGGCCATATAAAGGGCCGGGGCATTGCATATTCAATAAGCTACTAGAAGAGTACTTGCGTGATTTCGTCAACACCAACAAAAAAAATTGGGTGCAAGTACTTGATGTGGCTCAGTTCTATTTCAGTTCCCAAAAAAGCTCAACAACCAACAAGTGTCGTTTTGAGCTTGTTACATGCCAACAACCGCTGTTACCTCACACAGTGGATGAATCATACAGAGGAAATAGTCTCAAAGCATTCATCTTCACCAAAGAATGGAGACAAAATGCATAGATTGCCTGAGCCTACCTAGAGAAAGCTTGTAAGAGGATGAAGAAGTGGATAGATCAGGGGAGAAGACTGCACACACTTCAACGTAGGTGACTTGGTGTTTGTTAAGTTCAATTTGGAATAGATAAGGTCACTACAAGGAGGAGATAATAGACGACAACTTTGTAAATATGAAGGACCACCCCTTATCTTGCCCAAAGTCGGGAAGGCCTCTTACATAATTTGTAATGCTCCGAAATCCCTAAACCTGGGTCTGGTGCATTATACCTGATATTATCCTGGTAAATCATAACTCATTAACATACATACACAGCGGAAAAAAACGTAAACGTAATCTCCATATAATATAATACCATAAAACCGTAATATACCAGAGTTTACTATATCCTAACTAGAAATCCATAAATTCCAACCATCACCTACATTACCATATATACAAACATCTCCAAAACATTTCAGTATGTTCACAACCATCTCTTTCACAACATCCTTAAAACATAATGACATAAAACATAAAACATAAATATTACATCTCCAAAATAGTATCAATATATACCCTATTTCTTATATAGTCCTCAAAATGCTAAAAAAAAAAATACCCTCGAGCTCTTAAGCCCGACCTCGAGGATGTCCTGAAAAAGAAACATTCATATTCGGGTGAGACACATCTTAGTAAGGGAAGAAAACATACATATTAAAACAGCGTGTGACAAACATGAGGTATATAGATATCATTTTTATTTCATTTACAAATCATCATATAACATTGAAATCGTTTTCTGAACCTAAACAATCACATGCAAAGTTTTACCCACGAGATTACTCAAGAATAAAGGTGATTACCCGCCCACACAAGTAGCACCCCTCTGCTCTAATACATAGGTAACTCTAAGGTCACAACTAAAGCATACCAGGACACTTACCTTACTCAGTAAGCCCTTGAGTGTTAGATTAATCTCATACTCACACATTCAACAATAATTTACTGGCAAAGACCCTAAGGATAGGGAAATCTACTCGCCCATACATATAGGTTCCCTTGGCCCTAGTACGTTATGCAACTAATGCCACATCTGAAACTACTAGTACACTCGCCTTCCTCAACAAGCCCTCAGGCGAAGAGTTCGCCTTGCCCAATCGTAACATATTTTACGTACATACATACTTCTAATATCATAATACAACATTCTTCCTTATCGTTATACATTCATACACATTCATTCCTGTTCATAACTTAACTTTGCATTTCGTTTCACTTTAAGTGACTCTTTCCCATTTGTATCATTCACGTTTTCACATTTCATTTCATTGCATTGTCATTCCTTTGTCATTTCATTGCATAACATTTTCATTTTATTCCTTCGTAATACAACTGGTCTTTAGCCATCATCTGTTAGTTTCCACATAGATATGTGCTAGAATCTGCTACAGTTAGTTTTCACATAGAAATGCGCTAGAATCTGCTAACATGACTGTCTTTTAACTGTCTTACATTTACATGGTTGCATTTAACACACACAAGCAGCATTGTTCATATCATATTTTATTCATAAGCTTTACTTACTTAACTTGCATCTCATACATCTAACATATATGTTTGCACAGAATCTCATGCCACACAATTTTAGTAGTAGAAATCCATATACATTTCTCACAAAATAAGTCAACCCATAGATAACATTGATATATTGAAAATACATTTCATTTCTTACTTAATTCCTTAGAAAATTCCTTTCCACTTCCATTCGGTTACTTTCACATATACATAACTATATAAACATTCCTAGGCTTAGAAAACATAATTTCATGGCTGGCATTTTAAACCCACATATAAACAGATATTAAAAAATAACGCATAATTCATTTTAATTCATGAAAAACCTAATTTAATATATAAGTTTCCCCCTTACCCGACTTTCAATTGCGCTGGTAGGATCCTCGAACCGATACCCGCAGCGTTCACTTGGACCCTAAATCCAAAAATCCTAACTTAAATACAACAAATTCCAATTAACTTAAATCTTAAGGAAAATACTTATTTACTACTTACTAGGCTCCATACAACATTATTTGTTAAGGAAAATCCAAAATAACTCACCTTGATTTTGGGATGTTTCTCAAACCCCTCAACCCAACGATCAGCTCCTACAGCCTTACAGAGAATGATCCTACGAATCTTGTGGCAGTTTCAGATCGTCAAATCGGGTCAAAATCGGTCCAAAATCGAAGAGAGAAGGTGGGAAAACCATATGAGAGAGAGAGAGAAGAAAATTCCCGAGGTTTTGCACTAAAAATGAAGAAAGAGCATATTTATAGGCAGGGCTTCGTCAATGAGACACGTCGATTCGTCGATGAGACACTGTAGAGTCTTCGTCGACGAAAAGATACCTTCGTCGACGAAAAGATTCCTTCGTCAACGAAATTCAGAGTTCCAAAACTCTCTCTCGGGATTCCTTTGTCGACGAGCTTACAAGGACACTCATCGACGAATACAGGACATTCGTCGATGAGGCCTGCTTTTCCTTCTAATTTCTTTCCTTTTACCTTCATCCATTAATCCATTTTATTTATCGTATTTTCTACTTATTTAAATTCCCAGGTCATTACATAATTAACCCTTCGACTTGGATGAAAGTGCAACCTGTGTTTTGTGTCAGCTGCCTCAAGCTGTTCAATGCTGACATCAAAGATCCAAGCATAAGTCAGTCAACCAAAGTAGTATTGAAGATAATGCAAACAAACGAAAAGTTGAAGACATACTTGCAGACAGAGAGTTTACATCCTCAAGGAAGAAGCAACATAAGTTCTTAGTGAAGTGGAAAGACCTTGGTGATGAAGAAATCAACTGGGTTTCTACGAAAGATATGCAATCATTTGTGTACAAAGTTGAAGTATACCTAGTGTCAAAGTCTACGAGGATGTTGACCGCATAAGTGGGGGAGTGTCACGAGTTGAGCTTGCTTAAGGTATTATGCTTGCCTATGACTGCTTGTGTCGTGCATTTTGGATGAGTTTTTATTATGTAAATACTAGTGCAAAGTTATTTTTTAGAGATAGTTTTTCCTAAGCTAAAAAGGGAAGTATGACTCTTTGGTCATATCGATGTTTCCTAGTGTCAGAATGAGAATAACATAGAAAGCTCTTTAGAGAAGGGTGAGTGTTCATCTACTTGTAAAACTCTTTAGCTATTGTCAACGTGTTTAACATACTTGTCTCTTTCGCTAGACACACATTGTTGATGGAGGTGTTGATAATGAATTACGTTACTTCAATGTTTACTACTTAAGTGACATTACTTTCATAAGTTGCTTATTGCTTCCACTTATATTTGTTTGAATGATAATAAAAGTATTTCATTAGAAATTGTGATAAATACTGGGCTCACTAGCTAAATAAAAGGATTTTAGCTATCGCCACACGATCCATTCACAAATGTGTGAAATATTCGACTCATGACACATGTGCATGCATCTGTTCTTTCTATCGAGACATGTATCGAGCAAGCTTCAATTATATTACTTACTTGCCTCAAAATAAAAGAAATAATGACTTAAACTCTATGGTTGCATCACATTATGCATGTTTTAGATAAAGTTTAATTATAATTATCAAATTAAATCATTTTTTTATATTAAAAATGTGTTTAGAACCTGTCTTCCAAGTGTCTCATGTGAAGCCAACCACGTGGACGGTTGGTCAGTCTATAGTTTCTCGGGCGATAAAGTAGTAACAGAATATCGCAGAAGCTTCTCGGGCGATAAAGCCCCAATATCGCACTCGTACGTTCTTTCTCCTCTCTCTCTCTCTCTCTTTCTATTTCTCTCCCTCTCACACACACACACACACACACACACACACAAACGCACACTAGGAATCCACCAGTTCTATTCTCCTCGAACTCTCAAATCAAATCGATAGAACCATCTTTTTTCAGAACTTTCCACCATCCTGCTGCAAAGCTAGGGTTTCGCCCCGTGCTTGATCAGGTAAGGGTTCACGCGCACCTGTGTTTTGCTCTGCGCGAATCTTTATTCCTGTTTGTTTCCCGAGAGAACAACGGATAATGATGGAACAGAAAAAAAACTGTTGGTTTTGATTATTTGTTTTGGTTTTTTTAGGTGGTAAATTTCTTTGAATAAGCCAATGGCTTCTTCGGACGACGAGGTGGAGGCCGTGCCAGAGTCCGTGACGGATTACGATTTCGAAGACGAAAAGCGCGAGCCTGTTTCATTCTCCGTTTTGCCGCTTCAGTGGAGCGACAGCGAGAGGCCTATTGGTGAGAAAAGGGAGATATTCTTGCGCGGGTATGCCGATAACGGGCTTCAGAAATTTTACAAGCTGGTATCTGCGTGGAGGTTCGATGTCTCTGGAGCGGTGCCTGAGATATGGGTGCTGTTCAAGAAGAACAACTGGATCATGCTTCAGAAGCCGAGAAAAATTTTCGAGCAAGTAATTAGGTCGATACTGATCACAGTTAACAGCCTTCACTTTGTGAAGAATAACCCTGAAACTTCTGGAAAATCTCTGTGGGATCACTTGGCTAAAACTTTCAGGTTGCTG